>NW_027493909.1:0-242635 GCF_021521415.1 Bidens hawaiensis
ACACATAAGTCTAACACCTAATTATCACCTAATTATTGTTTTGACGTTTTTCGTTTATTCACCAATCGTTTGCGTCAACTCGTTTGCGTTTCGGTGCAATTCCCGAAAGACTACACATGTAGTAAGTGTTAAGCGTCATTTAAACCCTAGTTTAAATGTAATAAGTTGTGCGTTATAGATTCAGTGATCTTAAGTTTGAATTGACGGAGTTGAGTTAACGGAGTTAACCTGAAATTGACGATTGTCACAGTCTGCATGTCACGTGTCAAACATGAGTCTGTCCGAGTACGTTGGTGGTCTTATAAACACAACAATAATAAATGATTATCATTATTACATGCTAAGAGTCACATGTTAAATACTATATGCTAAGTTACATGTTATGAACGATAAGCTACATGATGCTACATGAAGTGTTATATGCTAAGTTATATGTTATGTATGCTAAGTTATATTACATGAAAGGTGGAATTATATGTGTAAGTGTGTTGCAAGTTATGAAGTGTTACATAAAACATTACATGCTAGTATATGCTAGACAAGTATGCTAGGATATTACATGTTACATGACACATTAGAACATATAAATAAAAGTTGTAACATGTCACATTATTTATAACATAAGTTGGAAAAATATATTTAATTATTTGACTTTTAATAAAACTAATTTTGGATGATAAAACAATATTTATACTATAAAAGACTTACCAAAAATTAGGACCAAACCCCCTCCCCAAGCCAAGCCAATATGGCCGCCCCCCCCCCCCATACACATTCACAAAAAATATTTTCTAACCTAATTCTCTCATCTCTTTCACACCCTCCTCCAATCTCTTCCTTGCAAAATCTTGAATATTGATCTTGATCAATACAAGTGCAAGTGATCCAAGAGAGTAAGTGGTGTGTATTGATTTGTATTATTCTTTGTTTTGGTTCTTGAGAACCTAGTATCCAACAAGGGTGATGATCAATGGGGAATCCTTGTTCAATCAACAGTTGAAAAGATTATGTTTTTGTAAAACTAGTGTCTTTTGTTGACTTGGGTGAAAACCCTAAAGTTGTATCTTTAAAAAAATACTCAATGACATCTTGATGGAGAGTATAAATCTTTGTTTTGATGTTTTCTAGAGTTTGGTTCATGGATTTGAATCCTAGGAATGTTAATGGGTGATTTTTTTGAGTGATTGTTATAAATCTGATTCTGATCAGATTCGTATTAGACTATTGTTTAGCTGATAAATCGATGATAACTTAATGTTTTTTGACGATTTATGATTCTATGATATACTACTTGGTGTCTATTCTGTGGATATATGATTTTTAATTTTTGGAGATCGTTTGCTACGTTTTTATGATTTTATGAAATTGATTATCAAAACTGTTACGGGTTTCCTGAAATTACTTCTTACTATAAGTATTATATCTTGACTATGGTAATTGATAATTGAGTGATTCCAAATCTGGAAGAATATTTAGGATGTTAGGAACATGCTCCAATTGGTCTCACATTATTTAGAGTTATATTGAATTTTTGGTGAATTTATACTTTTGATTGGTCACTGACAGACCTGATTGTGCAGGCTGTAGTATATGAATTTTCATGATTTTTGTATGCATAAGAAAATTATAACAAAAATAATTTTGAAATCCTAAAACATAGAGGTATTCTGTGTAAAATAATGACAATTTATTGAGTTAGGGTGATATGCTAGAATCGTGCATCTTTGCTAGGTTATAACTCACTATATGACTGCTAGTTTGAAATTGCTTGATAAGTGTTGTCCAGGGCTATGAATCTTTGTTAAATGATTTGATGAGTTACTAGGACACAAGTTTGACTTAGGAACCTTTTCGGTTTAACCAAAGGGGTTAGTCATGCTTGACCATTGAAATTGATACATGCTTGATGTTAGCCAATGTGTTAGATCATAAGCCACCAATGTGTCGTCGGGTCAACTCGGTCAAAGTTTTGGTCCTTGGTCCACAAGAGTCAAACCTTGGTCAAAGGTCAACATAGAAGTCAACTTTAGTCAAAGTCAACAAAAGTCAAACTTTGGTCAAAAGTCTTTTTAAAAACAATGGGAGATTGTTGGATACTAGTGGTTCTAGGAACAATCCCACAAGTTACTTACGTACTTGCATTTTTAGGGTCTTAGCACGTTACGCATTTACTTCGGTCGGATTTGTGTAATACCCGAAGCACCAACAAGGTGAGTTTATGGCCCCACTTTTTTACTCTTCCTTTGGGGGAGGAAACATGCAAAACTGTTTTACTTTACTTGCTCTAAATCTTCACACAACCGTTTGGTTACTTATAACGTAATGTTTCTTTGCCATGGAAAGTCCTCACAAACATCGGACCATTAACTAAGGTTAACTGGCGTGGTAAATTTAAATAGTACTATTGGGTTTGACAAACCCCACCCTGCATTATTCTCGACTGGAGGTCGAACGGGGTGTAACTTTGACCAAACATTGTTAAGTTTTGGCAATACTTGACTTGAGGCAATAACTAGTCAGCTTTGGTCGTGATGGAAACATAACACTATGCGGCAACGAGTTAACTAAGTGTAGTTAACCATGGGCCACTTTTATTTATAAATGTTTATGAACTGATAGAGCATAACTTACTTTGAAAACCTGTGAACTCACCAACCATATGTGTTGACTCTTTTTAGCATGTTTTCCTCAGGTCACTAACAAGCATTTGGATTAGGATAACATTGCATGCATGGACTCGCATTGGTTTAAGTTTGAAAACCTTTATTTGATATTGGTTTTGCGCTTGTAGCGCCATGAATTATTTAAACTTGTTTTGGGAGATGGCTCCCGCACTTTGTTTAGCTTCCGCACTAGCACTTAAGTACCCTGAACATTTTATTTTGATTTGTGAAAACTTTTAAGACCATATAGATGTCATTTGGTGTGATTAATGTGTTCGGATCCTGGTTTGTCACCCGCCTTACGGTAAAACTCCGTTAGTGAAAATTTGGGGGTGTGACAGATTGGTATCAGAGCCCATTGGTTATAGTGAACCAGGTTGCATACCATTTCATATAGATTGCAGTCCGGTCTATAGCTTTTCATGATGCATTAGTTACACTGCACATATATACATGAGATACCACTCACTCATCCCAACCCCAACCCTTGTGTCACAGTATGTCTTCGTCGTCAGCTGATCACGCCCGTGAGAAAGCACCTATCACCGCTGAGGAGAGCACACCACCTGCGTCCCCGAGACTGAAGAGGCAGTGGACCATCCCTGATGCTAGCACATCTACTGCTGAGGAGTCTTCATCCGAGCACACGTTCTTGCCTAAGCCCCAGTGCGACTGGGAATGGTACCCAGAGGTGGTGACCATGATGATTGAGAAGGAGGAGGTTCCACCCCTAGCTGTTGTAGGTCCTTCTTGCCCTACTCTACCCGCCCTGCCATGCCCTCCTGAGAGGGTGATAGCTGCACTTGTTTCTGGCCTGGATAAGGCGCAGTGTGGGAAACAGGGTATGAAGTCGGACATTGCTAAGCTAGCGCAGAAACAGAGTGGAGCCAAGCATAAGATGGATTTATTGAGGGAGCTCTGCGATCGGAGGTCAGAGATGCACTACAAGTTAACCTTTGAAGTTGAGAGGCTAGGTGAGAAGATGCAGATGCTTGCAGACAGGGTGATAGATCTGACTAACGAGCTTAACATTGCTCGTAACCGTATTCGGGATCTTGAGGACCGGGTGGCACCTCCAAAGGACCCAGTGGAGGATCCTGAAAAAGACCCAGAGGAGGACCTCGAGGAGGATCCGGAGGAAGAACCCGAGGAGGAGCCCGAGGTGAGCGGGTCATCGGGAGTATCTGACGAGTGATATCGTCAGTTGATATTCGTTTGGATTTCTTTCTTTGAACCTAGGTGGGAGGGTTGTTCCCATCCAACAGAGGATATTTTTGAACTATGATGTTTGGATTGAATGATTGTAATTGGATTACAAGTTATCTTTTCAAGTATTGTTTTCTTAAATTGTGTTGTGATGTTCATAAATTAGTTGTTTGATTGCTATTGATGTACTAGAATTAAGGCATTAATCCGGTCAATGTTCATGACTGCGTAGGATTATGTCGGGACGTGGACGTGGCCATGGCAGGGGCAGCATCAACCTCACTCCAGCAGAACTGGCGGCACTCATCAACGAGCATGTGACCGCAGCGATTGCAGCCGCCCAGATTCCGGGGCAGGCGGCAGGGAGTAAGTATACACTTTGCTGTCATTGTGACCTATCGAAACTCAGGCACTAACACTTACTTTGTGAACCAAAAATCTAGGAGCCGCAGGGTGCACCTTTAAGAACTACATGGATTGTAAACCCCATGCGTTTAAAGGCACCGAGGGGGCTGTCGGTTTACTGCACTGGATAGAGAAGGCAGAATCAGTGTTTGCTATGTGTAATTGCCCGGCTGCGAGCCAGGTGAAGTTTGCTACAGGGACTCTCGAGGAGTCAACACTTACTTGGTGGAATACCCAAGTTCAGTTGTTGGGTCTAAATGCGGCCAATGCTATGTCATGGGAGGAATTCAAAAATCTGATCAAGACCGAGTATAGCCCGCGTGGTGAAGTGCAGAAGTTAGAGCATGAGTTCTGGAATTTGCGGATGGAGGGTTCCGACATTGAGGCTTATACGACACGATCCCATGAGTTAGCGATACTGTGCCCTCAAATGGTCGATCCTGCTTATAGGAGGGTCAAAATGTATATTGACGGTTTACCTCCGCAGATCCAGAGTATGGTGACGTCGGCAAATCCCGCCAACATTCACGATGCCGTCCGGTTAGCTCATAAGTTAACTGATCAAGCCGTCAAACAAGGCACTCTCCCGTCCAAGAAGTCTGCTACTGGCACATCCGATAATAAACGCAAGTGGGAGAGTAGTGGCAACAACAACTCCAACAACAAGACACCTCTTCAGGCCACAATCAACAGAGACGGTTTGAGTCTCCTCGCAGGAACAACTACCCGAGCCAGAAACAACAACAGGGAGGATATCAGGGGAAACTTCCAAAGTGTAACAAGTGTAACTTCCATCATGCGGGGAAATGTGATAAGTACCGTTGCAACAAGTGTGGCAGACATGGCCACGAAACCAAGTTTTGCCGAGCAGACAACCCCCAGAAACAAGCCCCACCTCAAGAGGCCCCGAAAGGGTGTTTTGAGTGTGGACAGGAGGGTCACTTTAAGAGAAACTGCCCCAAACTGAAGAATGCTGGTAACGGAGGGGCAAATGGCAACGGGAAGAATGGTAACAATGGGAATGGTAACAACGGAGGTGAAGGCAGGGGAAGAGCCTTCGATATTGGTGGTGGTTCAGGTGAGACTTCTAACGACTCCGTAACTATTACCGGTAAATATAAAATGAATGGTTGTTATGCGCTAACTTTATTTGATACCGGGGCCGATAGAAGTTTCGTGTCAACTAAATTTTGTGAAATGGTTAATAGCACCCCATCTGCCCTAGAGTCTAAGTACACTATCGAGTTAGTAGATGGTAAAACCATCCAAGTGTCCCATATTTTGAAGGGTTGTACCGTAGAATTGTCTAGTCATTTGTTTCCCATAGATCTTATGCCGATTGAACTTGGTAGCTTCGACTTAGTTATTGGGATGGATTGGTTGTCCGAGCACCGAGCCGAGGTTGTCTGTCACGAGAAGTTCTTCCGCGTACCTCTCCCTGGGGGAGAAACTCTTATTGTTCATGGTGAGAAAGAGAGCGCGACAGTTGGGATCATTTCCCTTATGAAGGCACAGAAGTTACTGCGTAAAGGCCATACTGCGATCTTAGCCCTAATCACCGACAAAGGTACTGACGAGGCTGTGGAGGAGGAGGTCTCGATCGACCAGATCCCTATTGTTAGAGACTTTCCTGAGGTTTTCCCCGAAGACCTACCTGGCCTTCCGCCTCACAGACAAGTGGAGTTCCAAATCGACCTGACACAAGGAGCTGTTCCTGTAGCTCGTGCACCGTATCGCCTTGCTCCGAAGGAGTTAGAGGAACTGTCTAAGCAGTTGCAAGAACTGCAAGATAAGGGTTTCATACGCCCCAGTTCATCCCCGTGGGGAGCCCCAGTCCTATTCGTGAAGAAGAAGGATGGAACTCTACGCATGTGTATCGACTATCGGGAACTTAATAAGGTGACGACCAAGAACCGGTATCCCTTGCCACGTATTGATGATCTGTTCGATCAGCTGCAAGGATCCAGTTACTACTCGAAGGTCGACCTTAGGTCGGGTTATCACCAACTCCGAGTTCGGGAAGAAGACATTGCGAAAACAGCGTTTCGTACTCGTTATGGACACTATGAGTTCGCCGTTATGCCATTTGGGTTAACAAACGCCCCAGCCGTATTCATGGACCTCATGAATCGTGTTTGTAAGCCTTATTTGGATAAATTCGTCATTGTGTTCATAGACGACATCTTGATATATTCGAAGACAAGGGAGGAACATGAAGAGCACTTGCGATTAATGATGGAGCTACTCATGAAGGAACAACTGTATGCCAAATTATCGAAGTGCGAGTTCTGGATGCGTGAAGTAAAATTTTTGGGCTACGTGGTAAGTGGGGAGGGAATCCAAGTGGACCAGTCCAAGATTGAAGCAATCAAGGATTGGCCAAACCCGAAAACTCCCACCGAGATCCGTCAATTTCTGGGATTAGCTGGTTATTATTGCAGATTTATTGGACGATTTTCCAAGATTGCTCAACCACTCACATCCTTAACCCGCAAGGGCATTGTGTATAAGTGGACCGAGGCACATGACACAGCATTTCAAACTCTGAAAGACAAGCTGTGTAGTGCGCCAATCCTATCACTGCCCGAAGGAGTAGAAGACTTTGTTGTTTACTGCGATGCTTCACTGCAAGGAATTGGATGTGTGCTCATGCAACGGGAAAAGGTCATCGTATATGCTTCTCGACAACTGAAGACCGCTGAAAAGAACTACACGATCCATGACTTAGAACTTGGAGCCGTCATCTTTGCACTAAAAATCTGGAGGCATTACCTCTATAGAACCCAGTGTATGATCTACACTGACCATAAGAGCCTCCAGCACATATTCGAGCAGAAAGAACTGAACATGAGGCAGAGACGATGGGTCGAGTTGCTTAACGATTATGAATGTGCTATTAAGTATCATTCGGGTAAAGCCAACGTGGTGGCTGACGCCTTGAGCCGAAAAGAAACTTTGAAGCCTAGGAGGGTTAGGGCTTTACAACTAACGATTCACTCTGGTCTACCCGACAAGATCAGGGATGCCCAGTTAGAAGCTCTGAAAGCCGAGAATTTCGATGCCGAATCTTTGCGCGGTGTAGACGGGAACTCAGAGGTTAAGTCGGATGGCATTCGGTATTACCATGATCGAATTTGGGTACCGCGTTATGGGGATCTAAGAACACTGGTTATGGACGAAGCACACAAATCCTGATACTCAAGGATCAGATAAGATGTACCATGACTTAAAAGAGCTATACTGGTGGCCGAGTATGAAAGAGGAAATTTCTGGGTACGTGGCTAAGTGTCTGACATGTGCCAAAGTGAAAGCAGAACATAGGAAACCGCCGGGATTACTTCAACAACCCGAAATTCTTATGGGGAAATGAGAACAGATATCCATGAATTTCATATCCAAACTACCCAAGACACCCAGCGGTTGCGATATGATTTGGGTCATAGTGGATCGATTGACCAAATCCGCACATTTTCTAGCCATCCGGGAAGCGGACAAGACGGATAGGCTGGCTCGCATTTACATTAAAGAAATCGTTTCCCGCCATGGTGTGCCGATATCGATTATTTCGGACCGTGATGCTAGGTTTACCTCAAACTTTTGGAAATCGTTGCAAAAGTCGTTGGGTGCACGACTGGATATGAGCACGGCTTATCATCCACAAACAGACGGTCAGTGCGAGCGAACAATACATACATTGGAGGATATGTTAAGGGCGTGCATCATCGATTTTGGGAACAGTTGGGAGACGCACTTGCCTTTGGTTGAGTTCTCTTACAATAACAGTTACCATACGAGCATACAAGCAGCCCCTTTTGAAGCTCTGTATGGGCGTAAATGCCGATCACCACTCTGCTGGGCGGAGGTGGGTGAGAGTCAACTAACTGGCCCTGAAATAGTTCATGAAACGACAGAGAGGATAGTTCAGATCCGAAACCGTATGGCAGCAGCACGTGATCGCCAGAAAAGTTATGCTGATAAGCGTAGAAGGCCTTTGGAATTTGAAGTCGGGGATAAAGTTTTATTAAAAGTGGCACCGTGGAAGGGTGTCATTCGTTTCGGAAAACGGGGAAAGTTGAGCCCGCGTTACGTAGGGCCATTCGAAATCGTGGAACGAATCGGTCCAGTGGCTTATAGGTTAGACTTACCGGAACAACTCCGCGGGGTACATAACGTCTTCCACGTATCAAATCTTAAAAAGTGTTTGACTGACGAAAACTTGATAGTTCCTTTGGAGGAACTAGAAGTGGACGAACAGTTACGTTTCATCGAAGAGCCGGTGGAAATCATGGATCAGGACGTAAAGACCCGTAGGCATAGTAAAACTCCTATCGTTCGCGTTCGTTGGAACTCTAAGCGTGGACCAGAGTTCACATGGGAGCGCAAAGACCAGATGAAAGAAAAGTATCTGCACCTATTCAAACCTGAAGCCAAATTATAGGTACGATTTAAATTTTCGGGACGAAAATTCTTTTAACAAGGGGATGATGTGACAAACCTAAAATTTTTCTTTTCTATCCCTTTCATGTCCCAGTCTAGTGGTGACATCACATTAATTTTCGGGACGAAAATTCTTTTAACAAGGGGATGATGTGATAATTGCAAATTCCGGATTAACTCCGTTAACCAAACTCAGTTAAGTCCGTTAGTTCATCATAGTCCACATGCATGTCACGTGTCAAACATGAGTCTGTCTGCATGTCACGTGTCAAACATGAGTCTGTCCGAGTACGTTGGTGGTCTTATAAACACAACAATAATAAATGATTATCATTATTACATGCTAAGAGTCACATGTTAAATACTATATGCTAAGTTACATGTTATGAACGATAAGCTACATGATGCTACATGAAGTGTTATAGGCTAAGTTATATGTTATGTATGCTAAGTTATATTACATGAAAGGTGGAATTATATGTGTAAGTGTGTTGCAAGTTATGAAGTGTTACATAAAACATTACATGCTAGTATATGCTAGACAAGTATGCTAGGATATTACATGTTACATGACACATTAGAACATATAAATAAAAGTTGTAACATGTCACATTATTTATAACATAAGTTGGATAAATATATTTAATTATTTGACTTTTAATAAAACTAATTTTGGATGATAAAACAATATTTATAATATAAAAGACTTACCAAAAATTAGGACCAAACCCCCTCCCCAAGCCAAGCCAATATGGCCCCCCCCCCCCTATACACATTCACAAAAAATATTTTCTAACCTAATTCTCTCATTCTCTCATCTCTTTCACACCCTCCTCCAATCTCTTCCTTGCAAAAGCTTGAATATTGATCTTGATCAATACAAGTGCAAGTGATCCAAGAGAGTAAGTGGTGTGTATTGATTTGTATTATTCTTTGTTTTGATTCTTGAGAACCTAGTATCCAACAAGGGTGATGATCAATGGGGAATCCTTGTTCAATCAACAATTGAAAAGATTATGTTTTTGTAAAACTAGTGTCTTTTGTTGACTTGGGTGAAAACCCTAAAGTTGTATCTTTAAAAAAATACTCAATGACATCTTGATGGAGAGTATAAATCTTTGTTTTGATGTTTTCTAGAGTTTGGTTCATGGATTTGAATCCTAGGAATGTTAATGGGTGATTTTTTTGAGTGATTGTTATAAATCTGATTCTGATCAGATTCGTATTAGACTATTGTTTAGCTGATAAATCGATGATAACTTAATGTTTTTGGACGATTTATGATTCTATGATATACTACTTGGTGTCTAGTTTCTGTGGATATATGATTTTTAATTTTTGGAGATCGTTTGCTACATTTTTATAATTTTATAAATTGATTATCAAAACTGTTACGGGTTTCCTGAAATTACTTCTTACTATAAGTGTTATATCTTGACTATGGTAATTGATAATTTTAGTGATTCCAAATCTGGAAGAATATTTAGGATGTTAGGAACATGCTCCAATTGGTCTCACATTATTTAGAGTTATATTGAATTTTTGGTGAATTTATACTTTGATTGGTCACTGACAGACCTGATTGTGCACGGATGTAGTATATGAATTTTCATGATTTTTGTATGCATGAGAAAATTATAACAAAAATAGTTTTGAAATCCTAAAACATAGAGGTATTCTGTGTAAAATAATGACAATTTATTGAGTTAGGGTGATATGCTAGAATCGTGCATCTTTGCTAGGTTATAACTCACTATATGACTGCTAGTTTGAAATTGCTTGATAAGTGTTGTCCAGGGCTATGAATCTTTATTAAATGATTTGATGAGTTACTAGGACACAAGTTTGACTTAGGAACCTTTTCGGTTTAACCAAAGGGGTTAGTCATGCTTGACCATTGAAATTGATACATGCTTGATGTTAGCCAATGTGTTAGATCATAAGCCACCAATGTGTCGTCGCGTCAACTCGGTCAAAGTTTTGGTCCTTGGTCCACAGGAGTCAAACCTTGGTCAAAGGTCAACATATAAGTCAACTTTAGTCAAAGTCAACAAAAGTAAAACTTTGGTCAAAAGTCTTTTTAAAAACAATGGGAGATTGTTGGATACTAGTGGTTCTAGGAACCATCCCACAAGTTACTTACGTACTTGCATTTTTAGGGTCTTAGCACGTGACGCATTTACTTCGGTCGGATTTGTGTAATACCCGAAGCACCAACAAGGTGAGTTTCGGCCCCACTTTTATACTCATACTTTGGGGGAGGAAACATGCAAAACTGTTTTACTTTACTTGCTCTAAATCTTCACACAACCGTTTGGTTGCTTATAACGTAGTGTTTCTTTGCCATGGAAAGTCCTCACAAACATCGGATCGTTAACTAAGGTTAACTGGCGTGGTAAATTTAAATAGTACTATTGGGTTTGACAAACCCCACCCTGCATTATTCTCGACTGGAGGTCGAACGGGGTGTAACTTTGACCAAACATTGTTAAGTTTTGGCAATACTTGACTTGAGGCAATAACTAGTCAGCTTCGGTCGTGATGGAAACATAACACTATGCGGCAACGAGTTAACTAAGTGTAGTTAACCATGGGCCACTTTTATTTATAAATGTTTATGAACTGATAGAGCATAACTTACTTTGAAAACCTGTGAACTCACCAACCATATGTGTTGACTCTTTTTAGCATGTTTCCTCAGGTCACTAACAAGCATTTGGATTAGGATAACATTGCATGCATGGACTCGCATTGGTTTAAGTTTGAAAACCTTTATTTGATATTGGTTTTGCGCTTGTAGCGCCATGAATTATTTAAACTTGTTTTGGGAGATGGCTCCCGCACTTTGTTTAGCTTCCGCACTAGCACTTAAGTACTCTGAACATTTTATTTTGATTTGTGAAAACTTTTAAGACCATATAGATGTCGTTTGGTGTGATTAATGTGTTCGGATCTTGGTTTGTCACCCGCCTTACGGTAAAACTCCGTTAGTGGAAATTTGGGGGTGTGACAAGCATCGTATCCGCTTGGTAAGCTAGTTTTATTTGTCAATTCAATCTTAAAAAATTAGGTCAAAAATTATAATTTTGTGTGCTTTAACGTTTATTACATTACTTCTTATTAGGAAAAAGAACATGGTCGAAAAGTTAAGTGGATTGAAGTATTCTTAGATACCCACCTCAGCAAAGAAAGCAAGAAAAAGTATTGGGTGGGCAAGCTCAACATTAATAGCCTTGTTGGATTTGATTTTTGTACAGAAAAGTCAGAAAACGCATTTGTAAGTTATCTTTATCATTTTTCATTTTGTTATATAATTAGGTATAACATATCAACCAGGGGCGAGCAAATGAAATAGACCGTTTCATATTTCATATAAATGTGGTAACATAAAAACTGCTAACACTATAATTTAATATACATGTGGTATACTCATAAACGGGTTGGTTCGGTTTATAACTTAAAATTTAAATGAAAAATTACATACTGATTTTGTGGGTGTAATATATAAACGGGTTGGTTCGGGTTCAGGTCTATGAAACCAAACCGGAACCAAACCGTTAGTAACGGTTTGGTTTGGTTGGGCTTAAAAGTTATACGGTTTGGTTTTGGTTTACATAAATTAAAACCGTTACCAACGGTTTGGTTTATAGATTGACGAAAAACAGCGAAAACCGGACCGTGAACACCCCTACTTGGCTTTGAGGTTTCGCCTTACATTAACCCTTTGTTAATTATCATGCTAATATTTTTAACAATTTTAGGTTCAAAAAGTTAGAGCCGAAATGGAAAAAGAACTAGAAAATGAAAGGTAGTCAAGAAACGAGTTGGAAGAACGAGCAACGAATGGAACAAATGGAAAAAGAACGTAAGAAAAATGAAGAAAGGAGACAAAAACAATCTGATGAGCTTATGAGAAAGTTTGAGGTCGGTAGTAATTAGTAGTAGTTTCAAATAGATTGAATTTATAACTTGTTATTGAATGTTTGGTAATGTAAACCTGTTTTGAATTTATGTTGTTGGGTTTGTTAAACTTATGAAAAAACATGTTTTGAATTTATGCTAATGTGTTTAGTTATATTTTTAGCCACATTGATAATAACCTCCAGTGTCTATATGATATGATTGTCCACACAATACATCACTATGTGTGACGAAAAGTTTGACATTAGCCACACTTTAAATTAGGAAAAGCATTATGTGTGATAAACGGTAAGACAATAGCCACACCACAAACTACAAAAGAGTGTTTGACTGGCAAGTTCACATTTTTAGCCACATTGACAATATACTCCAGTGTCTATAAGATATGATTAGCCACACAGTACCTCACTATATGTGACGAAAAGTTTGACAAGAACCACACTTTAAATTACGAATAGCATTATGTGTGACAAACGGTAAGACAATGACCCACCACAAACTACAAAAGAGTTTTTGACTAGAAAGTTCACATTTTTAGCCACATTGACAATAACTTCCAGTGTCTATATGATATGATTAGCCACACAGTACCTCACTATGTGTGACGAAAAGTTTGACAATAGCCACACTTTAAATTAAGAAAAGCATTATGTGTGACAAACGGTAAGACAATAGCCACACTATAATCTACAAAGAAGTGTTTGAGTGGAAAGTAAACATATTTAGCCACTTTTAATGTAATATCCAGTTTCTATATCATATAATTAGCCACTCTATTATTAAATTTAAGTGGCCATTTCTTTGCTATATCTACACGGCATAGGTCACAATGCAAGTTTAACACAACCCTATTGGCCACATTATTATAAAATTCATGTGGCTGAAACATTAATTCATGTGGCTCTATACGTGCAATGGTCACTCATAGTAAATAGTCATGTGGCCATTTTCTGCCGTTTATCCACACTTATTGGAGAGTCTTCTTGATGGCCAGCAACTAATGCCTGTACCCTTTAGCCACACTTATTACCACATAAGGCCACTAAAAACTGTGTGTGGCCATATCATACCCACGGTATCGCGACCTTTGGCCACATATGATCTGAACCAAATGTGTGTGGCTAAAGGCCTACAGCCACACTTTTTTCGTGTGGCCGAAGGTCAATTTTCACGTAGTGTTGCTTGTCGGGACAAGAAAGCTCATAAGATTATCGATGCATACAGATAAGTTGATGAAGAACGAAAGCAGGAAGCCATTGTACGTGCCAAAGCCAATCAGATGACTTCTTTCAAGTCCGTGTCTAAAGTTCAAGGTGATATTGTTTCATGGATTTTCGATTCTGACTTAAATGTTTGTATTATCAAATGGAAGAACGGCATTCAGTACTACAAAAACAATACTGATGTTCTCTCATTAATAAGATGGGATATACGGACTCTTGTGTACTGGTCCTTTCATTAATAGTGGGGGAAATCGTCAAGCAGAATATCTATGATACTTGCTCATTTGTTAAGCCTATCTACACATCAATCATTGATCTTGTTGGCTTTTGATCTACTCTTTTCATGTGCTAGGATCACCTAAGACAATTTCTTATCATGTTCTAAAGGTTGGATCGATTTCTCAATTTTTTTTTTAATTTTTATATTATCTGACTCCCTCTAAGTAGAAACTCCCTCTAAACGAGAGAATATATTTTTGAATCTTTTTCTGATTTTCTTAACGAAGAATAATTAAATAATAAAATATAAAACATTTTTGGTATGTCAACTGACTCATTTTTTTTTTCTTAAAGAAATTAAAAATCTTTTTGGTGAGTTACACTTAACTCATTTCTCCCTCTAAAATTGTGACGTATTTGAAAAATATTTACAGATTTTATATACAAAAAGATAGATAGGTTGTTATAATCAAAATAAAACAATGGTATTAGTGAAAAGGTCAACAAAGCTGTTGTTAGATGGACTATCCTAAACATGCATTATCACATCATATAACAAAGTTGAAGAGATTCAAACAGAAGCCTAGCGACTGATGCTGGATCCATCACTTGAGAGAAGTAGTTGGATAAGGTGAGTTTGAGAAACTCTCGACAAGTTGTAATTGATCCATTTAAACAAGGTTAGCATTGTTGAAGCACATAGTATGAGACATTTCCCTTTCCTGAAGTTTTTCATCCCATGTCACTTATGAAAGACTCAAATCCGCCATCGAATGATTTAGCATCAAATAGCAGGGTCCGTCTCCCATCATATGTCGGGTGCAACCACTATCTAAGTACCGAATATTCTTGATAGTCCTCCTTGATTGACTCTACATGCACTAAGCGTTTAAATAGACATGGGTTCCCGAGACTTAGTTGTCTCTGGAAAGTCGGCCATAATCGACAAAACTTGATTTTATTTCTTGAAAACAATTTAGTTCTTGGAGACACATCGCTTGAGGAATAGTCCTTAGGAATCCAAGAACAAACTTGTTCCTTGGTTTTGGCAATTTTGGAATTTTGTTTTCTGAATTTTAAAACTGTTTTTGGTGAATCCTTAGACTTTTCAGTCATAGGATCCTTTTTGATTTTATCCTTTTTAGTTTTCCAAAATGGTTTTATCTTGCGTTTTACTTTATTGATTTTGGATCTCACATTCATTTCACTGGCTTCACTATCGGCTTGATCAGTCCTTGAATATGGGCTACTAAAAGCACTTCTTGGGGACTAACTAAGCCGCCTTTGAATGTCAAGTTGTTGCTTGAACCAATGCTTGAAATGTCTTGCAAGGTGAGAAGATCCACTACGTGAAAATTGACCTTCGGCCACACGAAAAAAGTGTGGCCGTAGGCCTTTAGCCACACACATTTGGTTCAGGTCATATGTTGTGACACTCGTCAATTTCAGGTTAACTCCGTTAACTCAAACTCCGTCAATTCAAACTTAAGATCACTTGATCTAGAACGCACATCTCATTACATTTAAACTAAGGTTTTAAATGACGCTTGACAATTACTACATGTGTAGTCTTTCGGGATTTGCACCGAAACGCAAACGAGTTGACGCAAACCATTGGTGAATAAACGAAAAATATCAAAACAATAATTATATGATAATTATGTGTTAGACTTATGTGTTATGTGATAACATTGTATGAAACGTTAACTCAATATGCAAACTAGTTAAAATAAGCTAGAAAAGTACAAATTAGAAGTTGATGGACCTAGATGTAACATGTTATTATTAATAATAATATTAATCTAAACCCTAACACTCCTTCTCTCTCTCTCTACCCGATCGCCCCCCCCCCCCCTTGCTCTTGGCTGCCGTCAATCACACACGCATACATACAAGAATTGTTCAAGTTTGTTGAAGATTAAGGTGCTAGGAAGCTATAAACAACTATTCTATGCATCCTTTATGTTTAATTTTGATTTTGAATGGGTTAATCTAAAACCCTAGGTCACGAAAATTATGAATAAGTGTTCTTATGATTGATTGTTGCTAGAGGATGATTGATTATGTGTTAGCTATTGATGTTGATGATCGTATGTGATTTTGAACGGTGAAAGATTATTGAATCATTGATTGTTTGTAAACCCTAGAGGGTTATTACTGACTTTTGTGATTAATCATGCTCGTTACATGTTTTGAGATATGTCGTATGCTTAGGATGCATGTTAGATGATTGTTTATGCTTGCTGAGTTTTGACAGCAGTGATTGTTAAACTTGAACGATGTGTAACTTGTTGGATATAAAAGCAAACTGAGCTAATTATGAGTCTACAAGGTAGTACTCTGAGTCTAGTTTTCAGAAAGTCCAACCACGCCTAATTTGGAGATGTTTTGGTTAGTTAAATGATTTAAATGTGATTAAAGGTCAAAACTGGTACTGGACAGATTGTAAGTTATGTTTAGACAACTGTAACGAATTTTTAATGTGGAAATTTGTTGAGTTTGTTAGCACTACAGGGTGCTATGTTGAGTCTAGTTTCTATAAAGTCCAAGTTTGTAATTTTTGGAAAAGCAAAAGTTAATCTTTATGATTTTACAAAACTGAAGTGCAAATCTGAGTTGTGAGACCTGCTGTTAAGTTGTTTTATAAATATCATATCTCATGAACTACGAGACCAAATGGGTTAGTTCCACTTCTGGAAGTTAACTTGTTGAGTTAAGAACCTAGCCCAATTGGTCTTGCATTAATTGGATTTTTCATGTGACAGGAATAACAAATAACATTCTGTTGCGCATGATTTTGATTTCTTTGAGTTTGCTGTAATGTTTTGATCATTGTGAGAAATATTTGTAGAATAAAAATACAATAAAATATGTTCTGAAAACCTAATTCATGTATGCTTTTGTGATGATTTTTTGTGAATTAATTGAGATGCTATGATCTGTTGAATAGAGTAATCTTTCAAGTAGAATTCTGTCTTGATGAAACTAGCTGCTGAACTTTGTGAAAAATACATGAAACGTGCTAATTGCTAGATAATTGTTATGTTTTGACCAATTTGCCCTTGCGGGGAGTAATTGCTAGTAATGTAAACTATTAATACTTGACACGTAAATAATTGTTCACAACATGTAACGTATCACAAATGTGCTTGTTAAGTCACACACGAGTCACAAACGAAACACGAAACGTATTTTGTGCATAGGAATTATGTGCCGGGCCTAGAGACTCGATAATAGTTCCGACTCTTAGAAAATCTCCTTGTTGTTATAGAACACTAGTGAGAGTTTTCTGTGACGCGCATCACTTGGGTGACTTGTTTTTGGGAATTCTTCGCAAACAGTGAGTTCCACTTTCCCCTTTTAAACTCTTTAAACGCTTTTCACTTGGGGGAGATAACATACTCCGAAAACGCTTTTGGATTTTGTTAGTAGATTATATATCACTTGTAAAGGCTAAGTGGAAAACGAAATAATTGAAGTCCTTCACACATCGAACTGTTTAGTATTGTAAAATAGCGAGTCATTGTTGAGTAGTACTACTGGGTTTGACAAACCCCACCCAACGCTAAGCTCGACTGGAGGTCTAGTGGGTGTAATCTTGGCTAAACACATTACCATGGTCGGGATAGACCTGGTGGCAAGGCACATGATAAACAGTCAGCTTCGGTGTCGAACACTTAGTAATACTTGTTGTATAGGCTAGCTACCTATCGATATATAATTGATTTAACACTATCTTGTAACGCAAAACGCTAAACGCTTTATTTTATATAAACTTGTGAACTCACCAACCTCGTGTTGACACTTTTAGTATGTTATTCTCAGGTAGCCGAGGCGGGCACGCGGTATAGGATCATGCATTATTTTGAACATTATTGATCATGCAAACTTGTCTTAAACTGTTACCAACTGAGTTTTAAGTCGTCCTGCGTGACGCAACTTTTGTCTTATGGTTTTTTATGCTTCCGCACTTATTTACACTTAACTGTTTTCGTGGTTTGAAAGCTTTATTTACGGTTTGATTATAACTAATGATTCCGATCCTGTTAGTTCACACCCTCTGACGGGAAAACTCCGTTAGTGGATTTTGAGGGTGTGACAGATTGGTATCAGAGCCATTGGTTATAGCGAACTAGAAACTGCATGCATACTAGACTATAACCGCAACGACCCATTAGTTATAATTATACGCACTGCATATGTATTTTGCTTAGTCTCTCGCTATCTTATCTCTTTACCTCATTCACTCATACGCGCGCATACACGGCTTACCTGTAGGGATGTCGACGCTACCATCATCATCATCCGAACAGATGACTCATGCTCATGGGAAGGAACCGCAGTTACCTACCTCATCGCCACCCCGAGTAGTCCCGGAGCTAGAAGCCCCTGCACCGAAGAGGTATCGCTTATCCGGAGGCATGTACGAAGACGAAGTTAGCTGGGATTGGTACCCGAATATGATCAGGCGTATGGTCTATCACGAACAAGTTCCCCCACTACCTCACCTGAGTCGTCCTGCTTACCCCAACACTCTACCACCCATAACCGAACCTGTAGAGCGTGTTCTCGCAGCTGTTGTTTCTTGTTTGGAGGGTGACGTTGGTTTTATGCGCTATACGAGAGAGAACGTTTCCGGACTGTTAAAAGATAGAACCAAAACTAAGGAGGAAATTTCCCGCCTGACAGCGGCTATGAAGGAAATGCAAGAGGCTAGTGATCAACAGATGAAGATTATGAGAAAAATGCAAGCCGAGATGATAGACTTGCAAGAGCAACTCCAAGTGGCCAGGACCCGGACAGAGATAGCCCTAGAGCGTTGCGATGTCTTACAAATGCAAATCGCTCAGACGCAGCCGAACCTGAGGCAGAGCCTGAAGAGGAACCCGAAGAAGATCCCGAAGAGGAGCCTGAGGAGGATCCCGAGGAAGATCCCGAGGAGGAACCCGAAGAGGAACCGGAGGAAGAACCGGCTGAGCCGGAGGCACACTCAGAGGTGTCCTCAGACGATGACATCTAAGGATGATAACACCTAGATGGAGGGGTTGTCTCCATCCAAACTATTATTTTCTATGATTTTAAGGATTGGTTTTAAATACTTTGTAGCGAATACAATGGTTTTAATCATGAATTATTATTTGGATTAATATATGGTTGTGATGTGATGTTTGTTCCTTTTATTTCTTTCTTACCTATCTTTTATTACATGTATGGTGTGTTGCATATGAAACAGAGAATTCATGTCTGACATTTTATGCTGTGATTCTAGGAAATGGCAGGAAGAAACGCTGGACACGGTCGCGGTAACATCAACTTAACCGCAGCAGAACTTCAGACCTTATTGAATGACCACGCGACGGCCGCTTTAGCCGCAGATGTCCAGAATCAAGCTGGAGGTCCAACTGGAACGTGTACTTTCAAGAACTACCTGGATTGCAAGCCCAGTTCGTTTAAGGGCACTGAGGGAGCTATAGGCTTCCTGCGTTGGGCTGAGAAGGCCGAATCAGCTTTTGAGATGTGTAACTGTCCACCTGCCAGGAGAGTCAAATTTGCTGCTGGAACACTGGAAGATTCTGCTCTTACATGGTGGAATTCGAATGTGCAGATTCTTGGATTAGAATTGGCGAACGCTATGAACTGGGAGGAGTTCAAGAATATGATGTGGGAAGAGTATTGTCCTAGAGAGGAGATTGCAAAGTTGGAATCCGAGTTTTGGTCGTTGAAGATGGTGTGTTCCGAAATTTGAAGCCTACACCACCCGTTCTCACGAGTTAGCTGTGATGTGTCCACGGATGGTAGATCCACCGAGCAAGAGGATCGAGATGTATATTGATGGGTTAGCACCGCAAATTCAGGGCATGGTGACGTCTTCCAGACCCGCTACGATTCAACAAGCGATCCGGTTAGCTCACAAACTGACGGATCAAGCAGTGACCCAAGGTGCGTTACCACCTAGAGGTTCAACCACTAAAGCCCGTGACAACCCGAGCACGGACAACAGCAACAACAACCCGAGTAATGGAAAGAGAAAGTTCGACAACGTCAGGTCCTCATCCTCGAACCCCCCACAGCAACAACACTATCGTAAGCCCGAACTCACTCGGAGCTTCAATAATCAGGGTCACAACAATAACAACAACGGTAGTGGGTAGGGTTCGAGCGGCTATGCTGGGAAACACCCGAAATGCAACAGGTGCAACTATCATCATGCTGGCCCATGTGATCGCGTCAAGTGTTTGAGATGCGGAAAAATGGGTCATCAGGCCAAGGAATGTAGGGGAGACCTAGCGGTAAAGGGTGCTCCTAAACCACCTATGACGACTAAAGGGTGTTTCGAGTGCGGTCAAGAGGGTCATTTCAGGAAGGATTGTCCCAAGCTAAAACAGAACGAGAACAATGGAGGCAGCAGCGGTGGCGGAAGTAATGGTAAAGGAAGAGCTTTCGTCATTGGGTCGGGTCAAGCCCGCAACGATCCGTATGTGGTGACCGGTAAGTTTCCTGTGAACGACTGTTTTGCTTCTGTTTTGTTTGACACTGGAGCTGATAGGAGTTTTGTGTCGAAAGCCTTTAGTAAACTCTTAGACTTAATTCCAACCCCGTTAGATGCTAAGTTTCCTGTTGAATTAGCTGACGGAAAGTCTATAGAAACAACTCATGTTCTTGCGGGATGTAAGTTGAAACTGTCAGGTCATACTTTTGATATCGACCTTATACCTTTTACGCTTGGTAGTTTCGATGTCGTTGTCGGCATGGACTGGTTATCCAAAAACCGAGCGGAGATTATATGTCACGACAAGATAGTCCACATCACTACCCCTTCCGGCGAGACTATTTTGATTCAGGGCGAGAGGCGCGGCATGACCACCAGCGTCATCACCCTCATAAAGGCGCAGAAGTATCTACGAAATGGTCATACGGCAATTTTAGCCCATATTGTTGAGAAACCCGCGGAGGAGAAGCGAATCGAGGATATACCGATTGTGCTAGATTTTCCGAAAGTTTTCCTGGAGGATTTGCCTGGATTCCCTCTTATTCGACAAGTCGAGTTCCAAATCGAGTTGACCCCCGGTGCAGCACCCATAGCCCGAGCCCCGTATCGACTCGCACCGGCAGAGCTTCAAGAGTTATCCACTCAACTGCAAGATTTGTTGGATAAAGGTTTTATCCGACCTAGCTCATCGCCATGGGGAGCCCTGTCTTATTTGTTCGAAAGAAGGACGGGACTTTCCGCATGTGCATCGACTACAGAGAACTGAACAAGGTGACGATCAAGAACCGTTATCCCTTACCCCGAATTGATGATCTGTTTGACCAACTTCAAGGATCGAGTTACTACTCGAAGATCGATCTGAGATCTGGTTACCATCAGTTAAGAGTGCGCGAAGAAGATATTTCAAAGACGGCTTTCAGAACACGGTACGGACACTTCGAGTTTTCAGTTATTCCTTTTGGCTTAACCAACGCACCAGCCGTATTTATGGATCTCATGAATCGAGTATGCAAGGCGTACCTCGACAAGTTTGTGATTGTTTTTATTGATGATATTCTCGTCTACTCCAAGGACAAGGCTGACCACGAAGAACACTTGAGGTTACTTCTGGAATTGCTGAAGAAGGAACAACTGTACGCTAAACTCTCGAAATGTGAATTTTGGCTTTGCGAGGTTCACTTTTTAGGACATGTGATCAACGAGAATGGCATCCATGTCGATCCCGGTAGAGGCTATCAAAAACTGGGAAGCACCTAAGACTCCGACTGAGGTGCGGCAATTCCTAGGATTGGCTGGCTACTACCGGCGTTTTATCGAGGGATTTTCAAAGGTTGCTCAACCTCTCACCGCTTTGACTCACAAGGGTACTAAGTACAATTGGGGTGACACGCAAGAATCCGCTTTTCAACTGTTGAAAACCAAACTCTGTAGCGCCCCTATTTTAGCCCTCCCCGAGGGAACAGAAAATTTTGAGGTACATTGTGACGCATCGATACAAGGTCTCGGCTGCGTGTTGATGCAACTCGAGAAGGTTATAGCCTATGCCTCTCGAAAACTACGGATTCACGAGAAGAACTACACGACCCATGACTTGGAACTCGGAGCTGTGGTGTTTGCCCTTAAGATATGGAGGCATTACTTGTACAGTACCAATTTTACCATTTACACCGACCACAAGAGTCTCCAACATATCTACGATCAGAAGGAGCTGAACATGTGACAGCGTCGTTGGGTCGAGCTGCTTAAGGATTATGATTGTGCCATCAAGTACCACCCTGGAAAGGCCAATGTAGTGGCCGACGCTCTCAGCAGAAAAGAAAACGATAAACCCAGGCGAGTGCGAGCATTGCAACTTACGATTCATGCCAACTTACCCGATCAGATTCGCGAGGCGCAACTCGAAGCTTTGAAAGATGATAATCTTCCATCAGAACTCATGCGGGGCATGAACAAGCAACTCGAAACCAAATCGGACGGGGTCCGATATTTTGAGAACCGGATTTGGGTTCCACGATACGGAGAGTTGAGAACGCTAGTGATGGACGAAGCACACAAGTCCCGATATTCTATCCACCCTGGTTCAGATAAAATGTACCATGACTTAAAGGCACTTTACTGGTGTCCAAACATGAAAGCCGACATTGCCACCTACGTGAGCAAATGCTTGACTTGTGTGACAATTGCAAATTTCGGGTTAACTCCGTTAACCAAACTCAGTTAAGTCCGTTAGTTCATCATAGTCCACATACATGTCACGTGTCAAACATGAGTCTGTCCGAGTACGTTGGTGGTCTTATAAACACAACAATACTAAATGATTATCATTAATACATGCTAAGTTACATGTTATGAACGATAAGTTACATGATTCTACATGAAGTGTTATATGCTAAGTTATATGTTATGTATGCTAAGTTATATTACATGAAAAGTGGAATTGTATGTGTAAGTATGTTGCAAGTTATGAAGTGTTACATAAAACATTACATGCTAGTTTATGCTAGACAAGTATGCTAGGATATTACATGTTACATGACACATTAGAACATATAAATAAATGTTGTAACATGTCACATTATTTATAACATAAGTTGGAAAAAATACATTTAATTATAAAAGACTTACCAAAAATTAAAACCAAACCCCCCAAGCCAAGCCCATATGGCCGGCCCCCCCCCCCCCTATACACATTCACAAAGAAAATATTTTCTAACCTAATTCTCTCATTCTCTCATCTCTTTCACACCCTCCTCCAATCTCTTCCTTGCAAAAGCTTGAATATTGATCTTGATCAATACAAGTGCAAGTGATCCAAGAGAGTAAGTGGTGTGTATTGATTTGTATTATTCTTTGTTTTGATTCTTGAGAACCTAGTATCCAACAAGGGTGATGATCAATGGGGAATCCTTGTTCAAACAACAATTGAAAAGATTATGTTTTTGTAAAACTAGTGTCTTTTGTTGACTTGGGTGAAAACCCTAAAGTTGTATCTTTAAAAAAATACTCAATGACATCTTGATGGAGAGTATAAATCTTTGTTTTGATGTTTTCTAGAGTTTGGTTCATGGATTTGAATCCTAGGAATGTTAATTGGTGATTTGTTTGAGTGATTGTTATAAATCTGATTCTGATCAGATTTGTATTAGACTATTGTTTAGCTGATAAATCGATGATAACTTAATGTTTTTGGACGATTGATGATTCTATGATATACTACTTGGTGTCTAGTTTCTGTGGATATATGATTTGAAATTTTTGGAGATCGTTTGCTACGTTTTTATGATTTTATGAAATTGATTGTCAAAACTGTTACGGGTTTCATAAAATTACTTCCTACCATAAGTGTTATATCTTGACTATGGTAAATGATAATTGAGTGATTCCAAATCTGGTAGAATATTTAGGATGTTAGGAACATGCTCCAATTGGTCTCACATTATTTAGAGTTATATTGAATTTTTGGTGAATTTATACTTTTGATTGGTCACTGACAGACCTGATTGTGCACGGCTGTAGTATATGAATTTTCATGATTTTTGCATGAATGAGAAAATTATAACAAAAATAGTTTCGAAATCCTAAGACATAGAAGTATTCTGTGTAAAATAATGAGAATTTATTGAGTTAGGGTGATATGCTATAATCGTGCATCTTTGCTGGGTTATAACTCACTATATGACTGCTAGTTTGAAATTGCTTGTTAAGTGTTGTCCAAGGCTATGAATCTTTGTTAAATGATTTGATGAGTTGCTAGGACACAAGTTTGACTTAGGAACCTTTTCGGTTTAACCAAAGGGGTTAGTCATGCTTGACCATTGAAATTGATACATGCTTGATGTTAGCCAATGTGTTAGATCATAAGCCATCAATGTGTCGTCGGGTCAACTCGGTCAAAGTTTTGGTCTTTGGTCCACAGGAGTCAAACCTTGGTCAAAGGTCAACATAGAAGTCAACTTTAGTCAAAGTCAACAAAAGTCAAACTTTGGTCAAAAGTCTTTTTAAAAACAATGGGAGATTGTTGGATACTAGTGGTTCTAGGAACCATCCCACAAGTTACTTACGTACTTGCATTTTAGGGTCTTAGCACGTGACGCATTTACTTCGGTCGGATTTGTGTAATACCCGAAGCACCAACAAGGTGAGTTTACGGCCCCACTTTTATACTCTTCCTTTGGGGGAGGAAACATGCAAAACTGTTTTACTTTACTTGCTCTAAATCTTTATACAACCGTTTGGTTGCTTATAACGTAGTGTTTCTTTGCCATGGAAAGTCCTCACAAACATCGGACCATTAACTAAGGTTAACTGACGTGGTAAATTTAAATAGTACTATTGGGTTTGACAAACCCCACCCTGCATTATTCTCGACTGGAGGTCGAACGGGTTGTAACTTTGACCAAACATTGTTAAGTTTTGGCAATACTTGACTTGAGGCAATAACTAGTCAGCTTCGGTCGTGATGGAAACATAACACTATGCGGCAACGAGTTAACTAAGTGTAGTTAACCATGGGCCACTTTTATTTATAAATGTTTATGAACTGATAGAGCATAACTTACTTTGAAAACCTGTGAACTCACCAACAATATGTGTTGACTCTTTTTAGCATGTTTTCCTCAGGTCACTAGCAAGCACTTGGATTAGGATAACATTGCATGCATGGACTCGTATTGGTTTAAGTTTGAAAACATTTATTTGATATTGGTTTTGCGCTTGTAGCGCCATGAATTATTTAAACTTGTTTTGGGAGATGGCTCCCGCACTTTGTTAAGCTTCTGCACTAGCACTTAAGTACTCTGAACATTTTATTTTGATTTGTTAAAACATTTGAGACCATATAGATGTCGTTTGGTGTGATTAATGTGTTCGGATCCTGGTTTGTCACCCGCCTTACGGTAAAACTCCGTTAGTGGAAATTTGGGGGTGTGACAACTTGTGCCAGAGTCAAAATAGAATATCAGAAACCATCCGGCCTGCTACAGCAACCAGAATTTCCAACGTGGAAATGGAAACACATTTCAATGGATTTCATCATGGGACTACCTAAAACACCGACGGGATGCGATACCATCTGGGTGATCGTTGACCGATTGACTAAGTCTACACACTTCTTAGCGATTAAGGAATCAGACAAAATGGAAAGACTGACTTGCGTCTACATGAAGGAAGTAGTGTCTAGACACGGAGTGTCTGTCTCAATCATTTCTGATCGAGATTCCCGTTTCACTTCGCACTTTTGGAAGTCACTACAAAGCGCACTAGGTACCCGCCTGGATATGAGCACCGCATACCATCCTCAGACGGATGGGCAAAGTGAGCGCACCATTCAGACCTTGGAGGACATGTTGCGTGCATGCGTGTTGGATTTCGGAAAAAGTTGGGAACCTCACTTACGCTTGGTAGAGTTTTCGTATAATAACAGCTACCATGCAAGTATTAAAGCAGCGCCGTTTGAAGCGTTGTACGGACGGAAGTGTCGATCACCTCTCTGCTGGGCAGAGGTGGGTGACAGCCAAATCACTGGTCCAGAATTGGTACTTGAAACCTCTGAAAAGATTGTTCAAATCCGAAACCGCATGGCAGCAGCACGAGATCGCCAAAAGAGTTACGCTAACAAACACCGAAAGCCTCTTGAATTTCAAGTGAACGACCAAGTATTACTCAAAGTCACACCTTGGAAAGGTGTGGTTCGCTTTGGGAAACGAAACAAACTCAATCCACGATACGTTGGTCCTTACCGAATTACTGAGCGCATTGGTCCGGTGGCGTACCGACTGGACTTACCAACAGAACTCAGTGGCGTACACAATGTATTCCACGTATCCAATTTGAAGAAATGCCTTTCCGATGAAACCCAAGCAGTTCCTTTGGACAAATTGCAAGTTGATGAACAGTTACGCTTCATTGAAGAACCAGTCGAAGTTTTGGATTGGGAAACCAAAACACTCAAGCACAGCAAGATTCCAATCGTTAAGGTTCGTTGGAACTCGAGACGTGGACCGGAGTTCACGTGGGAACGCGAGGATCAAATGATGAAAAAGTATCCTCACCTTTCGAAGGGCTGACCAAACACAGAAAACCGCGAAACCCGGCAAACCGTCAGAAATCACCGGAGGTATGAATTAAATTTCGGGACGAAATTTCTTTCTACTAGGGGATGATATGACAAACTGAAATTTTTCTTACTTTTCAGACACTCATCGCGACTTGACTCAAATTTTCGGGACGAAAATTCTTTAACATGGGAATGATGTGACACTCGTCAATTTCAGGTTAACTCTGTTAACTCAAACTCCGTCAATTCAAACTTAAGATCACTTGATCTAGAACGCACATCTCATTACATTAAAACTAAGGTTTTAAATGACGCTTGACAATTACTACATGTGTAGTCTTTCGGGATTTGCACCGAAACGCAAACGAGTTGACACAAACCATTGGTGAATAAACGAAAAACATCAAAACAATAATTATGTGATAATTATGTGTTAGACTTATGTGTTATGTGATAACATTATATGGAACGTTAACTAAATATGCAAACTAGTTAAAATAAGCTAGAAAAGTACAAATTAGAAGTTGATGGACCTAGATGTAACATGTTATTATTAATAATAATATTAATCTAAACCCTAACACTCCCTCTCTCTCTCTCTACCCGATCGCCCCCCCCCCCCCTTGCTCTTGGCTGCCGTCAATCACACACACATACATACAAGAATTGTTCAAGTTTGTTGAAGATTAAGGTGCTAGGAAGGTATAAACAACTATTCTATGCATCCTTTATGTTTAATTTTGATTTTGAATGGGTTAATCTAAAACCCTAGGTCACAAATTTTATGAATAAGTGTTCTTATGATTGATTGTTGCTAGAGGATGATTGATTATGTGTTAGCTATTGATGTTGATGAACGTATGTGATTTTGAATGGTGAAAGATTATTGAATCATTGATTGTTTGTAAACCCTAGAGGGTTATTACTGACTTTTGTGATTAATCATGCTCGTTACATGTTTTGAGATATGTCGTATGCTTAGGATGCATGTTAGATGATTGTTTATGCTTGCTGAGTTTTGACAGCAGTGATTGTTAAACTTGAACGATGTGTAACTTGTTGGATATAAAAGCAAACTGAGCTAATTATGAGTCTGCAAGGTAGTAATCTGAGTCTAGTTTTCAGAAAGTCCAACCACGCCTAATTTGGAGATGTTTTGGGTAGTCAAATGATTTAAATGTTATTAAAGGTCAAAACTGGTACTGGACAGATTGTAAGTTATGTTTAGACAACTGTAACGAATTTTTAATGTGGAAATTTGTTGAGGTTGTTAACACTACAGGGTGCTATGTTGAGTCTAGTTTCTATAAAGTCCAAGTTTGTAATTTTTGGACGAGTAAAAGTTAATCTTTATGATTTTACAAAACTGAAGTGCAAATCTGAGTTGTGAGACCTGCTGTTAAGTTGTTTTATAAATATCATATCTCATGAACTACGAGACCAAATGGGTTGGTTCCACTTCTGAAAGTTAACTTCTTGAGTTAAGAACCTAACCCAATTGTTCTTGCATTAATTGGATTTTTCATGTGATGGGAATAACAAATAACATTCTGTTGCGCATGATTTTGATTTCTGTGAGTTTGCTGTAATGTTTTGATCATTGTGAGAAATATTTGTATAATAAAAATACAATAAAATATGTTCTGGAAACCTAATTCATGTATGCTTTTGTGATGATTTTTGGTGAATTAATTGAGATGCTATGATCTGTTGAATAGAGTAATCTTTCAAGTAGAATTCTGTCTTGATGAAACTAGCTCCTGAACTTTGTGAAAAATACATGAAACGTGCTAATTGCTAGATAATTGTTATGTTTTGACCAATTTGCCCTTGCGGGGAGTAATTGCTAGCAATGTACACTATTAATACTTGACACGTAAATAATTGTTCACAACATGTAACGTATCACAAATGTGCTTGTTAAGTCACAAACGAAACACGAAACGTATTTTGTGCATAGGAATTATGTGCCGGGTCTAGAGACTCGATAATAGTTCCGACTCTTAGAAAATATCCTTGCTGTTATAGAACGCTAGTGAGAGTTTTCTGTGACGCGCATCACTTGGGTGACTTGTTTTTGGGAATTCTTCGCAAACAGTGAGTTCCACTTTCCCATTTTAAACTCTTTAAACGCTTTTCACTTGGGGGAGATAACATACTCCGAAAACGCTTTTGGATTTTGTTAGTAGATTATATATCACTTGTAAAGGCTAAGTGGCAAACGAAATTATTGAAGTCCTTCACACATCGAACCGTTTAGTATTGTAAAATAGCGAGTCATTGTTGAGTAGTACTACTGGGTTGACAAACCCCACCCAACGCTAAGCTCGACTAGAGGTCGAGTGGGTGTAATCTTGGCTAAACACATTACCATGGTCGGGATAAACCTGGTGGCAAGGCACATGATAAACAGTCAACTTCGGTGTCGAACAATTAGTAATCCTTGTTGTATAGGCTAGCTACCTATCGATATATAATTGATTTAACACTATCTGGTAACGTAAAACGCTAAACGCAAAATGCTGAACGCAAAACGCTAAACGCTTTATTTTATATAAACTTGTGAACTCACCAACCTCGTGTTGACACTTTAAGTATGTTATTCTCAGGTAGCCGAGGCGGGCGCGCGGTATAGGATCATGCATTGTTTTGAACGTTATTGATCATGCAAACTTGTCTTAAATTGTTATCAACTGAGTTTTAAGTCGTCCTGCGTGACGCAACTTTTGTCTTACGGTTTTTTACGCTTCCGCACTTATTTACACTTAACTGTTTTCGTGGTTTGAAAGCTTTATTTACGGTTTGATTATAACTAATGATTCCGATCCTGTTAGTTCACACCCTCTGACGGTAAAACTCCGTTAGTGGATTTTTAGGGTGTGACATATGTGGCCAAAGGTCGCGACACCGTGGGTATGATATGGCCACACACAGTTTTTGGTGGCCTTATAATAAGTGTTGCTAAAGGGTACATGCATTAGTTGCTGGCCATCAAAAAGCCTCTCCAATAAATGTGGCTAAACGGTAGAAAAATGCCACATGAGTATTTACTATGAGTGACCATTGCACGTATATAGCCACATGAATTAATGTTTCAGCCACATGAATTTTATAATAATGTGGCCAATAGGGTTGTGTTAAGCGTGCATTGTGACCTATACCGTGTGGATATAGCAAAGCAATGGGCACTTAAATTTAATAATAGTGTGGCTAATTATATTATATAGACACTGGATATTACATTAAAGGTGGCTAAAATATTTACTTGCCACTCAAAAACTCCTTTGTAGATTATAGTGTGGCCATTGTCTTACCGTTTGTCACACAAAATGTTTTTCCTAATATAAAGTGTGGCTATTGTAAAACTTTTCGTCACACATAGTGAAGTATTGTGTGGCTAATCATAACTTATAGACACTGGAGGTTATTGTAAATGTGGCTAAAAATGTGAACTTGCTAGTCAAAAACTCTTTTATAGTTTGTGGTGTGGCCATTGTCTTACCGTTTGTCACACATAATGGTTTTCCTAATTTAAAGTGTGGCTATTGTCAAACTTTTCGTCACACATAGTGAGGTACTGTGTGGCTAATAATATCATATAGGCACTAAAGGTTGTTGTCAATGTGGCTAAAAATGTGAAGTTGCCACTCAAACACTCTTTTGTTGTTTGTGGTGTGGCCATTGTCTTACCGTTTGTCACACATAATGCTTTTGCTAATTTATAGTATGGCTATTATCAAACTTTTCATCACACATAGTGAGATACTGTGTGGCTAATAATATCATATAGACACCGGAGGTTGTTGTCAATGTGGCTAAAAATGTGAAGTTGCCACTCAAACACTCTTTTGTTGTTTGTGGTGTGGCCATTGTCTTTACCGTTTGTCACACATAATGCTTTTCCTAATTTAAAGTGTGGCTATTGTCAAAACTTTCGTCACACATAGTGAGGTACTGTGTGGCTAATAATATCATATATACACTGGAGGTTGTTGTCAATATGGCTAAAAATGTGAAGTTGCCACTCAAACACTCTTTTGTTGTTTGTGGTGTGGCCATTGTCTTTACCGTTTGTCACATATAATTCTTTTAAAGTGTGGCTATTATCATACTTTTCGTCACCCAAAAATGTTTATGTTGTGGCTAATGGTCATTTATAGACTCTAATTTTTGTAATTTCAGGTACTTTTGGCCACACCTATTTAATGTGTTCTATGTGGCCAAATTGTGTGTAATTAGGCAATATATAATTATTTTTATTTTTTGTGCAGTAATATAAAACAGCTATAAGCAAGCATGACAAAACAAAATTAGAAACAAATTATATTAACAATAATATTCACTTAAGCAAATGTATATGCAAAATATCTTACAAAATACAAAAATAAAGACTACCTAAGGCATCGGTTTTTCGGCACTGCTCCTTGTCTTCTGTTTGGTCACCCTGTCTATCATTGTGTACTTTTCCTTTGGCTTCTTGCCAGCTCTGTCTTGTTCTTTTGAGGATGGGAGTGGTGGTAGCTGGAACAACAGAATATGAAAAACAAATATGTATAATTTAATGTCGTATTTTGTAATTGAATAGAACAAAATAGTAGGCCTGCAGACGAACCGAACGTTCGTTTAACTGTTTGTGAACCTTTCGGCTGGAAGTTCGTTTATGTTCGTTTATCTTTGTTCAATTACGTTAGTTTAGATTATAAACAAATGAACATAAACGAACACAAGTGTTCATTTTTTAAACTAAATGAAAATGTACATAGATATTTGTTTGGTTAAGTTAAAAGGGAACAAACCTCCTGGTCACATAAGATTAGGTGTTTTGGCCAAGCAATAAAAGAACCACGTGCATTGCCAACAGTCACAATTTCACCTGCCTCACAAGGAATAATTGCTTGTTCCTTTATAACTTCATCAATACTAACTTTATAGAAACCCTCCGGGATTGCTTTTCCATGCAACTGTTGTGGAATCAGTAACCAATAAACTTTACCATTTGCCACCTTGTTACGCTTGTCATGCACACACAAACGACACTCATACACCTATAAACCAGCATGTGAAATTAAGATGGCTTAGTTGAAGTCAATATATAAGTACATACCCATGTTGGTGGGAAATTAACAATGTTTCACGCAGTACATACCTTTATTTCAGCATGTGGGGAAGCTTCATCCGTAGATACATCAACTTTTCTTTTACGGTTTCTCCGTTTTACCTAAAAACCATTCAATGAGTTAATCAACAATTAAAGGAAAACTGAAATTTCCAAATACTTACTGATGGTTTTTTGGAGCCGTTACTATCCAGAGTGTGGTGTAGTTGTGTTGATGCTTGGTCAACATTGTTCTCTACAGGCTTCATTGGAAATATAACAGAAATTGGAATTGTTAGGACTTATTAGGTTATAAAATATAAAAACTGAAACTGCCAAATACTTACTGATGTCGCACTATGGGGATCGACTACCGTTTGGTCAACACTTTTTTCCACAGACTTGGCCTGCAATTCGGTAAATTGAAAATGAGCACACTCACATTGGAAACAAATTATAAAAAGTACTAAAATTTTCAAATGCTTACTGATGTCGCGATATGGGGAGCGGGTACCGTTTGGTCAACACTTTTTTCCACAAACTTGGCCTGCAATTCGGTAATAGAAAATGAGCACACTCACATTGGAAACGAATTATAAAAAGTACTGAAATTGTCAAATAAGTACTAATGTCGCGATATGGGGAGCGGGTACCGTTTCGACAACTATTTTATCCGCAGACTTGGGCTACAATTAACTTATGCAAAATCAGCACACTCACATGGAAAGTTAATTATTAAAACAAATCAATCAAACTATCAAATGGTTACCTGAGAAGCGGATTCTTGTTGCACAGCCTCACCTGAGGTTAAGATGTTTCCCACAGAACTGGCCTACAAATCAATTTATTAGGTTATGGAAAATGAAAAATCACATGGAAATTTGTAATAAACAAAGAAACTGTCAGATACTTACTGGTGCTGGCATTTTATTTTGCCCAACAGCACTAGTACTTTGGTTAGAACCAACCTGGTTGGGAACAGGATTTACCTACGAATTGTGACAAAAACAGTGCCAATTATGTATGTCAAATGCATTAATAATATGTAGCATACGTCACTTACTTGACTTGCTGACATTTGCGACAACAATCCTTCGAGATGTCTGAACCTGGCCTCAAATGCTAACTGTTCCTTCTCACGGCTTGCTAGCATAGCACTCGTGGATTCAAGTAGAGTCGTCAACCTGTTCACCACTTCATCTCTTTGCACCGCCTCATACTCAAGTTGGGCAATCCGTTGCTTAAACGAGCCTTTTACCCGACTCGCACCCCTTTTAAAAACCCACCTTTATCTTTGCCAAGCACTAGGGTGACGACATCTGTGCACGGTTATAGTGCCAGGACTCCGGAGGCGATCTGCTCCTCATGCTGAGCCTGCAAGAAAACAAATATTATAATACACTTGTAACACGCTTATGTATCCACATAAAGTGTTGAGACAAGTTATACAGACTCAAGTTTTTTTTGACACCAATATAAGGCAATGAATTGACTTTAACATGGTTTAAAAAGTTTAATACTAAAACATACTAATTTGGTTGCCACGCCTTCGACAACAGCATTCTTGTATGCACCATCTTTGTCCTCCCTTCCTTTCATCCACATTAATGCACGGCCGGGGATCTCATCCGGTCCAATTTCCTTCTTTTTGACCTTGTAAAATATTCAAGAGAAAGCAGCTGACGGTCATGCGTTAGACACATAACCAACAAATCATTGAACTAGAGAGAAAGCAGCTGACGGTGATTACCAGTTTCTATCGAAGGTAGGTATAACCCCCTCGTCCCATGTGATGATCAAAAACATTCTTTGCTCGAGCTCCCTTTGATGAAGACGATTTTTTCTTCAACCACACATGTAGGTTCCCTGGACGGATCACACGAGATATCGCGGTCTACTCAGGTGTGGAATCCCTGCGTAGATCGTTACGAGTGTAGAAAGCAAATCAAACAAACACGATACGATAAACGAACACGTTATATTGATAACCGAACACGTGATACGATATCACTGATACAGACTCTCGTCGACTCGATCGACTGACTTGTTAACTCACTGAACGATTAACTGATTGATTAACCTAAACCAAGCCGTAACATCTAATATAAATACACGACAACTTCGCCTGATATGTTCAGGCGAAGTTGTCCATAACTTAGCTTGTTCAACAAGTTCGCCTAGGCGAACTTGTTAACAACTTCGCTTATTACAAAAACATAAATAACATTACAGACTCGATTACAGACACTAGACTATGAACTACTGACATTTATGCACCAACAGACTCCCCCTTGGCAGTAGCTTCATATCTTGATCTTTAAGCTCTTGTCTTGTAATCCTGTATCTTCACGCATGCACTCCTTCTCTAACACTAACTGACACGACTCTTTGATACTTCCTCGCTTCATCCTTCCAAGCAGGAATATAAAAGATTTTCTTCTCATTAAGAACCTTCAGATCAGCTTGCGATAAGTTTACTAAATGCATCGGATCGTAAACTCTAAGGAGCTCTTGTTCATCCTCGTCTTCCATCACCGCCTCTGCTGTCTCACAATCCACGTACCACCACTTTAGGTCTCTAAGCACATCCTTGGGCATTAGCTTCATCGGTACTTCTTTCAGGCACCGGATCGGTTTATACTTCATTACCATCCAAGGTTTTCCATCAGTTCTTAGACCTCTATCCTTGTCCTCAACAAGTTTTCCCTTTTGTGGCTTCAACAGCTCAAACTTCTTCTCTTTTATACTCTCTCTCCAAACAATTTTTTCAATGACTCTAGCCATATTATCTTCACTTCGATTGATTAACCCTAATCTAGCTAAGTCTTTCACTTCACATTCCGGCAGTGTATTCAACGACCTTAACATTCTTTTAAAATACTGAACGCCGTCATACCGTTTGAGCACAAAGACCTTCAACTGCTCATCATAGATCCAGCAAATAATCCCTTTCTTCGCTTCAGCATAGCCTTTGATATTATAATTCTTCTTGAACATGGTTGGAACAGCAGGCTTTTTAGTCTTAATAAACCAATGAGCATATCCTTCTTTCCACCTAGGCTGCTCCTCCCACTCTGTCTCATCATTCTCCATCTCAGTACCAATATCGGCTTTCTCAACATCTGGGATCTCGTGTTCAACATTTTCTTCTACTATCTCACCCTCTTCAATCTCATCTTCAATCACAATTTGTGCGCCAATCTTCTCAATCTCCTCAATCGGCAGCACATCATCATCAAACATATCATCATCTTCTAGCATATCATCATTCAATTCTTTCAACGCATCTATCACATCATCATCATCATCAACCATCACCACCTCATCACCACCAACTGCACCCGCAGACTCCCCATGAGCTGTGGAAGTCCCAAGAGCTTGAGTAGTTCTTGGCAACTCACCACCTGCACCTTTCGGTGCATTGGGATCATCGTCTCTGTCATTTCTCTTCTTCGTCCGTAACTCGTCGCCTCTACAGCCTGTCTCCCCCTGAGATGCCAAGAACTCCTTCATAGCATCTATAATTCGCCCATGTTCAACCAGGAGGGACGACTGTAGTTGATTCTCTGCTACAAGGCGCTGAATAGCCTGGGTCTGGATAAAGTTTATCCTCGATTGCTCTGCCACGACCCGCTCAAGTGCAGCTATTATCTCCGAGTCTGAGAGGGTTGCATCGAAATCAAACCTCATGTTAGATGTGTCTTGAGTATACTGAGGAGTGATCTCGAATGTAACCGGGACTTCAGAAGCAGTTGTGGACGTAACCGCAGGTGGTATCGTGACCGACAACCTGCAGTTGCGACGACCGTCGACTCTACAAACCGTGCCACCACCTCTGAAGGAGTAAGCGTTGGAGGTGGTAACGACACAATCTCCGGAGTCGTCGTCTATAGTGTGATGGATGGGATGCCAACAGCTGATGTAGCCACCACAGGAACATCTGTGGCGCTTGTAACCTGTACAGAAGTAGGAACAATTGACATACCTGACAGTGCGGATGGAGCAAAACGTATAACACGTGAAGTCTCTCCAGCTCCCATACCAGCACCTGTCCTTTCACGTCTCGAACGTCTGATCAACTTGTGTATGTCCTCCTCTTCTTCCTCTGACTCACTATCATCCACCGTCCTCTTTCTCTTCCCCAACGTCCTCTCTCTAGTCACCAACATCCTCCTTGCCTCATCCATAACATCGTCAATATCTGAGTCAGCCACCGTCGTAGCTGCTCTAGTTACACTCACTTCCCTAACCTGTGCAGCAGAGACCTGCACTTCTTCATGTGAATCAAAACGATCCATGTCGAAGAATCCTTGACCGCCAAATGCAGCATCAAGGTCAACATCCTCCGCAACCGATACAACAGGCACAGTAGGTACATCACGAGTTGCTCCTGCCTGTTGTGGTTGAGGGTCTCTGAACTCGTCCCCCCGAGCTGGCACATACCCCGGGTTTATCAAGTACCCGAAGAGTGGAGTATGCCTTGGACGACGTTCAGGCTTGCTCCTCGCACTCGATGTACGGCATTGAGCAAAGATACGTTTGCTCACATTCTCCACGTATCTTATCGGGCGTCGTTGTGGCAAATTCGGAGCCACATGGTTCAAGATCATCTGGATGAATCTTGGGTACATTATGAACCGCTCACGAGCCATCTCCCTCCTCTGTCTATCGATCTCGTAAAAGACCATCTGACTGAAGCTATAACGTTTGTTATAGGTCAGTGCAGTCATTGCGAACTGCATGGTCGCACCCATACCATCAGTGCCCGCCTTCCTCCCAGACATGCATACTATCATAACGTGCATGAGGAAGCGCCACTGATCAAGCAGGAACCCCTTCCGTCTCTGGGTATCGCCCAATGGACCAGAATAGCCCATTCTTAGAAATGCTCCATCACGGAACGGAGCCACAAACTCCGTTGGGTCATTCCTAGTCTCCTCACCGAACCGTAACGCCACCCGTATTTGTTCAGACGAGAACTGAACTACTTGGTTGTTGACTGTTGCTCTCATAACCGGGGGCTCAACACGACAATCGTACTCCACCGTCTGCCAGAAGTCCTCGATATTGGGTAAGGATATCGGCAGTGTCGTCGTGATTGCGTGGAATATCCTCGAGCGTAGGAGGAATGTGATTATCTCGCGATAATCCTCCACACCACTCGCTTCCGGGTCTAAGGTGATGAACATGTTGTGACCCGGAAAGAATTGCCTTTGGTTATCTCTGTCATCGCCTCCAGCACCTCCAACAGCAGCCATCTCTGCAACAAACGAACCAAGTTAGATAAACATTAAGACATAACACAAGTTCGCTTGTTACCATAAGCGAAGTTATGATAACTTCTGTATAGGCGAAGTTAAAGTTGGGGCGAAGTTGGGAACAACTTCGCTTCATCTTTAAGTTCGTCTAATAATTGTTAAGTTAAAAGGATCCAGGCGAAGTTAATGATAACTTCGCCTCATCACAACTGATCATTGATGATCATTGATGAGGAAGTTAATGATAACTTCGCCTCATCACAATATCCGTATTTGGATATTGCTGAAGAAGAAGAGAGAGTTGCTACGAAGATGATCATTGATGAGGAAGAAAATCTATTGCAAAGACAGCTGATCGATAAATGTCAACCTTCCTCATCAAACGCTATCGATACCCCTGCTGCCTCGACTGAAGAAGAATTTTTCAATCCATTTCACTCTCAGCATGAAACAACCATTGACGAGCTCTCTTCTAACTTGGAAGACAATTTGCATGTCGGTTCTGTTCCGACCACGAGGATTCATAAAGATCACCCTTTGGAGAATGTGATTGGTGATGTGTCCTCCGGTGTACAAACAAGACGTAGCTTGAATGAGCACACCTGTGTTTACACAAGCATCAAGGAGACAGGGATAATCAACGAATGCTTGTACACCTGCTTTATCAGCCAGATTGAGCCAAAGAATTATCATATATATAGTCGATCAATCTACGTTTGCAGAGTAGAGGATTTATACCAGAAACAGCTCTGATTGTGTGTACTCAACGAAGCGATCCCAGTCTTCTTGCCTAATCGTCGTCCTGTGTCCCTTGGGTATCGCCTTCAGCTTCAGAGGTTTACCGATGTTCGGCATAATGTATTTGGCATACATTTTTCTTCTGAAATCCCAAAGAAGGTGTCCGAGCCGATTCATCACAGAAGTCCTGTGAGACGCCTCAATCTCAAAATATTTCTGCATAATGTAATACAATAAAGGTAAATTACTTCTCAAAATATAAAATGCACAAATAAAAATTAAGAATAACCGTTATTTGTTCCCACAGTTTATCTCTAAGCTCCTTTGTGACCTCCCTCCAACTTAAATGTCTCAAGCCAACTATTTTCCTTACAACGTCCCCTAAAAAACTTGCAAACTTTGATCTGTTTTGGCAAGTGAACCTACCCATATTATCAAACTCAACTGCCAGTTTGACACCACCAGAGTTTGCATATTGGGTACGCAGCTTAGGTAACCTCGTCAACCCCCTTGTAGGTTTTTTCGTAGTAGCAAAATTGTTGAGGGGTTCGATAGCCTCCAAACTGTTGAGGGGTTCGATAACCATCGTCCCTATAACCTCGTCTGCTTGACCGTCGTCGTCGTTGGCTTCCTCTCTGGAGTAGCCTTCAGTGTCGTCTGATTGAGCGTCGTCGTCGTAGTTGGCTTCCTCATCGGAGTATAAAACATGTTCTTCTTCAATTCTTTCATCTATAAGCTTCATCTTCGATTGTTTTTTAATAATTTGGAGTGTAATTTGGAGTATAAATCACTGTCGGCTGATTTGTGGAGTGGAAATTTTTTAATAATTTGGATTGTAATTTGATTTTTGGAGTGTTAAATGTAATTTGGAGTTTTTGAATATTTGGAGCCAAAATTTTGGAGCTTTTTGAGTTTTGCCTCCCTTTTAATTAAGAACCAATAGATTATTGGCATAGCTTTTACGGCAGAGAACCTGTGCCTGAAAATAGGCACTTTGACAGAAGATGGTTGGATAAGCGTGTATTGCGTATTAGGATATTTATTTATGTTTATGTATATTAGCGTGTTACAAGCGTAATAGTGTTTTTTAACAAAGTGTTTTTTGTTTTATTTTAAGATTTAACCATAATTACCATTCATTAAAAGTTTCATACAAAAGACACCATTACAATACACTCTATGAAACAAAGTAAGAGTGAATAACAAAATAGATGTTACAAGAAACTATAAAATTATAGCATTTAAAAGCTAACCATCCAACATTCAACACAATAAACTAAAAAGTGTATCAATACAACCATACATATACAAATAACCAACCAAATAAAAAATGTTCCAAAATTCACCAAACACGTCACCAAATATTTCCCAAATGTTCCAAACATCACCAAATCACTAATCAACTTTTGAAACTAACAACGTAGCTTCATTGAAGTCATATTCAAATATGTACTTATCACCAATCTGTATTTCATTTTCCACCTTGAATTTTTTCCATTTTGGTAACCGATATCTGAATTTCAGGTCCGACAGTTCACCATGAAGTCTCATTTTTTTACGACCTTCGGGATTGACCAAAGTGATTGGCATTCTGTCATAGGCATCAATCTTGGTGGCAATGTGACGCGGAAGACGCTGTGAAAAGCAAATTTCAAATATACTTGTAAATAAAAAAGAAATTTAAAAATTCAATTTACCAATTTCTTGGTGACGTTCAGGTGGAAGACGATTTTAGAGTCATCATCTTGCTCATCAAAATGAATTGGGTTTTGGGAGGAACTACCTTGATTCCTTAATTGATAGTTGAGAAACAACTGATTTGGACCAGGAAGGATAAATTCTATGTCATCTTCATGAAAGACATTAATATGAAATGTCTTATCTGATATGATTTCAAACACAACAAACGAACCACCTTTCAAGTTGGTTTGTTTAAAAACCTCAATCCATCCATCCTCTAGCCTACAACCCATTCCATCCCAAAGACATGAAACATTAAACATATATCTATCTGGAGCAATAAGCTCGAAAAGCGAATTCATGTAATTGTCACAAATTTCTTGAATCACATACCACTCAGGGGAATCCTATTAAACATGTTAATTAAAAGACATTTGAATTTGGAAACAATCATTAAAAACAGAAATTAAAACTTACCAAGTAATGGACATGTCGGTTTCTGACTGGAATACATATCATAGTACCGGATTGATCATTTACGTTTCTTTTGAAAGTAAACATATTCAACATAGATCTTGATTTAAGCTCAAAAACAACATATGTTCCAGCTTGTATACAACATTCTCTGATTAATTCAGTCCAACAGGTTCCAAAATAAAAGTCATCAAGTACTTTGATTATAACAACAGAAAACATTCTACCACTTTGATCATAAATCAAACAACAGCCGGTATTCGATTTCATGTCAGCAAACATTGGTTGAACAGCTTTAGGAATGAGCTATAAGTAACACAAAAAATGTTCTTAGAATGTATATGTTGCAAAACTGTAAAATGTTTCATAAAAAAAATTAACCAGATAACATTAACATACCATCCTACTCATGGAATCGCTGTCGATATCTACCAGGAACTTAACTCCATTATTGAGACGTGGCATTTTTATGTTCTTACCAGGATAAGCGATGTCTACGAATTACAGGAAAGCGAAGTACAAGTCGATTTAGGGTTTTGAAGTTAAACGGATTTTGAATTTTGGTTTTATGTATTTCTACACATGTAATTATATATATATTTTGGTTTTTTGTTTTATGACTTTTAAAAAAAATAGTATTAAAACATAGTCTTACTTTTAGTTTTTCTTTACTAACATTCCAGTATTAAATTTCGTTAAAAGTTGAGTTCGTTTAATAAATCATATTTTTTAAATAAATTTGAAAATTTTATCCATTATTGAAGTATTATCTTAACCGTTAGTAAGATTTTCTGGATAAGATTTACAACTTCGTAATAGAGAGGCTCATAACATTCTAGTGTTATCATTATCATATGTAGTTTTGTATCATTATCATCTTCTAGGTTATCATCATCACCATATGTGTTATGATGATGATCAACATCATAAAGTTATCATCGTTATCATGTATTATAGTGGTTATCATCATCAAAATCATCGATCACCATCACCATGAAACGGCATCATCATCAGACGTGCGGGTAATCAACGTGGTCATTGTATAGGCTATCGTAGTCGGCGTTGATCATACGGGTAACATATATCTCGCTATCAGTGTCGTCATCATCGTCACACATCTCCATCATCATCATCATCAGCATCATCATCCGATTGCCATGTACGGGATGTAGTCAGCATCGTATGGGTTATCGTAAACAAAATGCCTAATATTAGCGATCACTGTCGGCACCATCTTATGAATTGTTCTCGTCATCAAACGACATCATCAGTCGTACATGCTACCATCAGTATGACCATCGTATACGTTATCATGGTCGTTGTGTGATCCCGTTACGGATCTAGCCGCTATGATACATCGATTATACAATATGATATAGATACTTTAAATACATAGTTTATTGATAAATAGTGTGAATAATTACATAATAAGTTATGGAGAGTATTAACTTAGATCTAGATCTCTCTCTCTAAATATGTACATCCCTAATTATGAGCATGGAACCACCTATTTATAGGCCACATGCTCCATTTACAATAAATATTCAGTCTATACTATGTATAAATTATTCGAATGCTACGGACAACAATTTCGTGCACTAACAGACACCCCTTTTTCGTAGCTATCGAATAATTTAACCTTGAATACTTTAACTGCAAATCACCAGTCACAAACCGTGCACTAACAGACTCCCCCTTGACTGATGATTTTCGGGCTTGTGTAGACGAACAATCTTTAAATCTTTTCAGCAAACCAACAACTTGTAGCTTCTCATATCAGATCACCCCGTCAATGTGAGCAACTCTTGGAGATCATCCCGATCATCCATTGGCGTATGATATGGTTCAATCTTTCAACAATTAGCAACAAGTCATCAGCTATCTGTCAGCACCGGTAAAGAAAACATATCTTTACGTTTAACCTCGTCACACATCTTCATGAACAACTCGATCATTCAACATCTTTCACTTCGGTTTTCCCTCTCTTGATAACGTGTATCCCAAATATACCCTTTGAATCTCTTCCACATCCCATTCGCAAAGACGCACTAGTGTTTGGGCATAGGATTCAGAGTTCCAACCTCCATTAATAAACCCCAAATGATCAAATTCTTCAATCCAATGACAAGACTCATGTATTCTTCAATAAGATCAACTCGTTCGAGAATCGTCCCCCTCAACAGAAGTAATCCGCCATTTACTAGTAGCCAACATAGTCAGGATCAAAGTCCCTCAGAAAGAAGTAAACGGACAGACACTCGTATCCCACATAGTCAGGTTTCAATCTCAACCAATTCAATCACCAATCGAAAAACAACTGCAGTCTTGAACTCTGTTAAACGCGGCTTTTCAAACACGAATTACCACCCGAATTGCAGTAATTTTTCAAGAAACCTTGCAAACGTAGGAAGATGCAAGCCAAATAATCTCAAATTGACAAATTCAGCAAGGTCTTGAATAATCCGAAACTCACAAACAATCTCCTCCTTAAATTACTCACGATCTCCCCCTCGGCCAGCCAAAACCGAAAAATATGTTACCAAAATTTACACGAAGATTCTCCAATACCTTAGGAACATCCCAGAAAAATTTCGATAAAGAAAATTTTTCACGATTTTCCCGCCAAAAATTCACTGAAAATTTTCGAAAAAATAAATTTTAACGCCAAAATTTTCAAGAATGAAAACTCACTTACGAGGAGTATTATGGAAAAAATTTGCGCAAGAATTTTTTTTTTTTAACGAATTGCCTCTCTAATTCGTTATAAATATACACCCCATTCGTTAACATAGATTGTGCTCTCCAATTCGTTAACTTAATCACCATTCGTTATACACTTAACGAATCAACTCAATTCGTTATAAAATACCAACTCCAATTCTTTATAACAGTTACACGAATGGCCTGCCATTCGTTAAGATTTCACTTCGTTATAACAGTTAACGAATCACCTTAATTCGTTACCAATACCTTAACGAATCACCTTCACAAAATAACTTAACGAATTGCCTTAATTCGTTACCTTTAACTTAACGAATTAACTTAACGAATCTTCTTGATTCGTTACATTTAACTTAACGAATCAGCTTCACGATTTACCTTAATTCGTTATGTTTAACTTAACGAATTAACTCTTAATTCGTTAAATATGCCTTAACGAATTGCTACAGTAGATTCGTTAGACTCCTTAACGAATTAGCTACAGTAACAACGAATCAGGTTGTTGGATCTGTAACTGTTCGTCGGAAAAACGAATTTCACCGGAAAAAGTGGTTATCTTGCCGGAAAAAACTCAGATCTGGCCGGAAACTGCATTTTCAACCTGTGTCCATGGCAGATCCATCATAAACACATAATTAACCATGAAAATCTACCCGAACACTAGGTTTTTAACCACGATTCCAAATCCATCGTCCAAATAACTTAACGATTACTTATTCATCACCAAATAACTCAACCCGAAACCATGCTCTTTCATAGCAAAACCTTCGATACACCATAATTAACCACCAAAATCCACAGAAACATGCGGATTTCAATAATAAACACACAAATCCATCATCCAATTAACTTAACAATCACTAAATCATCATAAACCGAATCAAAAGTTAACATGCTCTTCCATGGTGAATCACTCAATACACCATAACTTAACACCAAATTACACAGGAAGTTCCCTCTTCCATCAATAAACACAAATTAACACTCAAATCCACCAATAACACACTAATTTACTCCAGATCTAACCAAAACCCGAAGAACACAAAAAATTCATATTCATGCCTTAATCGAAGTATCGAGAGCAGCTCCTGCTCTGATACCAATTGTGGAAATGTTGAGCAATGCATCAAGTTTCCTTTACTGTGAGTGAGTATGCACGAGTCCATCTGTCGGCTAACATACATTGTATCCCCTGGGGTCTGTTTCTTAATGGTATTAAGACGCACGCAATGGAGGAACAAATGTATGACTAACAGCGGATTTTGATCAAGTCAGTAATTTGGAAGTTTGTACTAAGTACAGCAGTGATCAAGTTTAATGACTTTGGGTTTGCTCTAGAAAGCGAGTGAAATATTCATGCTTATGAATACCCAGATGATTAAGCCGCATAAAGACTCACAGTGTCCAGAATCCTAACGCTTGTTATTTGCTTTACTATATTTTTGGAGATCAACAACTATAAGGCTTGAGTATGACTGGTTATTACATATCTGCCATCCTCACCGAGACTTTTGCTAGAGACTAACACCCCTTTCAATTTGGCGTTTCTTTATGTTTATATCACATACTTTACTCTACTTGGTTGTTGTAAGACCTACCAATGCACCAATGCAATTAAGCACACAGTCTATTAAGCTTACTTCTTGCTGGACTTGGAGTCAATATAATCAATGTACTATCATTTTCTCTTTTTTCTTCAAAAAACTCAAAATTTTGAGGAGCATAAAACATAATAAAGATAAATTTAATCACCCCAATTAACTTAAGTCTATTAACAAATGGCTGTTCTATCAATTCAACAAGTGAATAATAGGACCAAGACATGTAAGCATGCTTCACAAACTTAAATAACCGACATAATTTTCAGCGAGAAAATAATCTAAAAACGCATAACGAACGCCCCAACTATTTTCCATTATCAGGTAAATGGCTAACCTGAACATTTACAAGTAAATGTAAGGACCAAACATATATACGTACATGTCCGTCAAATGTAGATAATTGACATAATTTTCAGCAAACGCATGCAAAAATCTTTATGGTTTTTCTCTATACATACTTTAAAAACACAATATTTTTGTTTTTTTCACTATTCTTATAAACAAAATAAACTTCATATTCTTTTTGGATTTTCGGATTTTTTTCTGTACAAACTGAAAAATATATTCTTTTTGGATTTTCAATTTTTTTTTTGTACAAACTGAAAAATACATTCTTTTTGGATTTTCAAATTTTAAAATGTTTTTGGTTTTTCAAAATATTTTAAAGGAAAACATTAAAGAAACGAAATCACAATATTTTTGATTTTTCTGAATTTTCTAATGTTTTTGGATTAAGAATTTTTTAATGTTTTTGGGTTTTATCTATACAAACGAAAAACACAATTTTTTTGTATTTTCTAGATTTTCAACCCCTAAAACCAAAATAAATTTTAAAAGAAATAAGATAAAATAAAGATAGTCATCCTTGTTTAAGGATATCAGCAAGGGTCTTCAATCCGTTTAAACCAAGCAAAAATTTAAAACGTGTTTTGTCAAAAGCTTTGGTAACAGATCGGCTCTCTGAAAGTCAGTATGTACTTTCTCAAGGTCAATCAACTTCTTCTCAAAGCAATCCCGAATAAAGTGATATCGAATTTCGATATGTTTCGTTTCCGAATGTTGTACAGGATTCTTTGTAATAGAAATTGCAGCAGAATTATCAATCAGAATAGGAGTAGTAAGAAACTTCAAACCGTAGTCGCGGAGATGTTGTTGTATCCACAAAACCTGGGAACAGCAACTCGAGGCTGAACATACTCAGCTTCGGAGGTTGAAGTGGAGACCATTGTCTGCTTCTTACACTGCCAGGAAACAAGCCGGTTTCCTAAAAATTGACATCCTGCAGTCGTTGATTTGAAGTTGATCTTGCAACCTCCATAGTCCGAGTCGGAATAAGCAGTAAGATCAAAAGTATCATCCTTGGGGTACCACAACCCGATGTATGCATTTCCCCTCAAATATTGAAGAATTCTCTTGACCGTAGCTAGGTTAATCACTCGTGGACTTGCTTGATACCTAGCACAAAGACAAACAACAAACATAATATCAGGGCAAGAAGCCGTTAGATACGTTAAAGAACCGATCGTGACACGATAGAGGGTAGGATCAACGGTATCCTCCAATTCATCCGGTGATAAATTGTGACCCACGGGGAGAGGAGTAGAAGGGATTTTTCTAGCAGAAATCTTGAATCGGCTCAAGACGTCGTTCACATACTTAGTCTGGTGAATGAAGATTTCGTTAGCAGACTGGTGAACCTGCAGCCCTAAAAAGAAATTCATCTCCCCCATCGAACTCATCTCGAACTTTGTTTGCATGGACTTCTCGAACTTCTTACACAATGTGTCGTTTGTAGACCCAAAAATAATATCATCAACATAAATTTGGACTAGGAGAAGATCATCACCAACAGTTTTATGAAATAGAGTACAGTCGACAGTCCCTCGTTTGAAGCCAGTATCAGTCAGATGGTCGGTGAGCGTGCTATACCAAGCTCTTGGGGCTTGATGTAGACCATACAGGGCCTTGTTTAATCGGTAAACACGGTCCGGATACTCTGGATCTTCAAAACCAGGTAGTTGTTGGACAAACACCTCTTCGTGTAGTTCACCATTGAGAAAAGCACTCTTAACATCCATTTGGTAGACCTTGATATTCTTATAAGCAGCATATGCCAGGAAGATTCGAATCGACTCTAATCTGGCAACTAGAGCATATACCTCTATGTAATCAATACCCTCTTGCTGATGAAACCCTTGCACCACTAGACGTGCCTTGTTTCTGACAATCACACCTCGATCGTATTTTTTACACTTAAATACCCACTTAGTCGGAATCGCTTTCTTGTCTCTAACAGGCTTGTCTATTAAATCCCAAACACCCAATCGTGCAAATTGCTGTAATTCTTCCTGCATAGCTTCTACCCAAGAAGGATCTTCAAGTGCCTTACAAGCTGTCGTTGGCTCAACTTGAGATAGAAAGAAAGTGAATTTAGCAAGATTTACAATTCCCGATGAATGTAAATCAGTGTAAGCACACAATATGTTATTATCACTTGACGAAGCAACTTGATGACGTGTACGAACGCCCACATCAAGTTCTCCAATGATGTTTTCCTGTGGATGATATCCATGAATCCGAAGAGTGGGATTCTCAGGAACAACAACATTTTCAAATAAGTTAGTGTAATGTTCACCAAGTTCAGGAGATGAAACATTATCACTGTCAAGGTTAATAACTTGATCTTCAGCTAGATCATCATAAGAAGAAGTTGAAACATTATCAATAGCAACTGAAGAAGCAACATGAGGTTCCTCAGTTGGAGCATCAGGTTGAGCCTCAACAGCATTAGAACTTGAAAATCTTGGAATTACCAAATGATCTTCAAAGTATGCTCGAACCAGGTCTTCGTCTATGTGTTCAGTTGATGGAGTAAATGAATTAAATAAACTATCTTAGTCAAACATCCAATCTGGACCTTTCCCTTGAGGAGGAGTAGTGTACTTTTGACAGTCCACATGATACCATTCTTCAACATAACCAGATGTAAAGTTAAATACCCTTTTCTTTGGAGATGCATACCCCAAGAAATAACCTTCGATAGCTTTTTCTTCAAATTTACCCGCATCCTTCTTCAGCATCGTACATGGACACCCAAAAGGTTCCAGGTACTTTAAATTAGGTTTTCGATTATTCAACAACTCATAGCTTGTCTTTCTGAGTCTTTTAACGGTTAGAACCCGATTAAGAGTATAGCAAGCTGTATTCACCGCCTCATTCCAGAATTGGACAGGAAGCTTAGAATCAGCGAGCATTGTACGTGCAGCTTCAATCAAGGTTCGATTCTTTCTTTCGGCAACACCATTCTGTTGAGGTACATAAGGTGCACTGTATTATCTATGAATTCCTTTGTGAGCACAAAAGAAATCCAAGACAATGTTTTTGAATTCAGTACCATTATCACTTGGGATTCTCCTCACCTTTTGTTTGTAAAGTGATTCGATCTTGGTGATAAGGTTTTGTACCAAAACCGGTGTTTGATCTTTCGAACTCATAAATAACACCCATGAGTATCTTGAATAATCGTCAGTCACCACAAGACAATACCAATCCCTAGAAATACTCGCACGATTCACAGGACCAAATAAATCCATATGAAGTCGTTCAAGAGGAGTATTAACGGAATTTAATAATTTAGAAGGATGTGTCTTCTTCCTCTGCTTGCCATTTTTGCATGCAACACAGTGATCGGATAATTTAAAAGTCTTCAATGAGACACCCTCCACTAAATCATTAGCCATCAAATAATTCATCTTTCTAACATATATGTGACCCATTCTAAGATGCCATAGAATCGAGTCTTTCTCGGTTTCTTTCGAGACAAAACATATTTCAATCGATGTGGATATCTTAGAGGTCATGTTTAAGACATAAATATCATTCGATCGTGGTTATCGCATGACAACCATGTCCTCGGGAATAACATAACCCGGTTTCAAGATAAGACATTCTTTGTCTGTAAATATCGTTGTGTACTTTTTATCAAAAATCTGCGATACACTTAATAAGTTATGATCCACTTTATCACAATAATTTACTTTTTCAAACGTGATGTGACCATTTGAAACTTCACCCTCTTATGTGATCATGTCCCCAGAATTCCAGCAAATGCCACATACCCCCTTGAATATTTCTCACGTTGATTAATAGGTTAATATTCCCAGTGATATGACGAGAACATCCACTATTCATTATCCAGTTTTCACCAGACACAGTCTTGGATGTACCCTACACACAAAATAAAGATGATTAGTTCAAAAAGGCAGCCCATGCCTCAGTCTTGGGCACCTTTTGGTTTTCTCTTTGATAATTAATTTTAACAGAATTCAACTGTTGTTCAGCCACCTGTGAATAAGTTATAGGCTTCCTAGACTTTTGTCTTAAGTAAGCTGCTTGAACAATGTTTGAATTCGTGTTTCTACAAATTGGCTCATGCAGGACAAATTTTGGTTTAACCTGACCATGTGTTTCATTAACATGAATAACCTTCCGAGGATTCACATTAGAGAACATAATATGAGTATCATAGCACACGACGCAGGTCGTTTCAGAATCTCCTTTACCAATGAAATTGGCTTAGAGTTGTCCTTAATAAAAGGATGAAGATTCTGATAGCTCTTCTGACTACAATTTCTCACTACATGACCATGTTGACCGCAAAGCAAACAGCTTTGCATGTCTACACGATGATGTTGAGAGGTAGTTGGAATGATTGACGCAGAAGTTTGATGATGACTCACATTCTTGGTCATGCTTTAGAAAACTCATCAGATAATTCAGACTTCTTTTTCAAGTAGAAATCCAAATTAGAACAATTCGAGAAACTTTTCAACGTATCTGTCCCAGTTGACTTCACAAGTTTAATTTTATTAGCTTATTTTAAAACTTGTTTTGCTTTCGTCAATGGATCAGATGGAACTGATGTTTTTGCTTGAGCATATTTACGTTCAAGATCTTGAATCTGTGACATTTCATTGATAAAAACACTCTCAATTAACGGGTCAATGAAGAAAAAACATTCAGGTCCCAACCTATTTTGACTATAACAGAATACCCATTCTGCTACAAACCATGCTTAAATCTTATGTGAGATGGATATGCAACTTTGATAAGAAACTACTAACCATTGGATCAGGAGCATCTTCTTGTTTGCAAATGATCCTAGGGACACCAATTTTATAACAGTAGCCACTTGTGTAGCTCATTTAGAGTAACATTTTCACGTGCCACCAACTTCCCGTACAATGATCGAGCAACGAGAGTTTTTACGTCTTGTCGGTCTCATCACTTCCGTCCGCCTTGAAGGTTGCAGAACGACCTTAATGACCATATAAAAAATTGCTTTCACATTCAAATAATGAAGTTTAATTCAAATAGAAATAAATGCCTTTTTTATTTCATTTATTTACTTGTTGAGTTTTCGAGCTGCATTCAATGTACACAGCTACACCAATTTTTTCCTAAATTGCTCACCCTAATAAACATAAAATACATATAATTATTAATAAATAAATAAAATGTTATGTTATATAAATTATAAATGACAAATATATATATATCTACATATATAATTACAAATATATAAAAATTTTAATAATAATAAACTGAAAACGAGCCGAGCTCGAGCTTGAAAAACAACTCACAAGTCGATGGTTATATAAACATACCCTCCATATACATGGCAGTTCCCTAAATTTATTAGTCCAATGGTGGTCAGAAAGAGAAGCCGTGATACTCCATATCCATTAGTAGCACTCCTGTTTACTTCATATAAAAACAAAAAAGTAAATAGTTCATATTTTCAAATAAAAAAAAGTAAACATCTTTCATGTATCAAGAGAAGTAACCTGATGTTCAAATAATAAAAAAAAAAAAAGTAAACGTCTTTCATGTATCAAGAGAAGTAACCTGATATTATGCTTCAACGAGGATGAATTTTAATGGAAATGGTTGTTGAGACCTAGTATATGATCCTCTTAAGTCCAAATAACAAAGAAATTATAAAACTACATTATTACAAGAAGAATTGTACCATCTTTTAATAAGGTGATGTAGGGGGTTTATATATATTTTAACGAATCCATATGACTTTCAACCAGTTCATGTGAACGTAAATGAACATAAACTAATAAACACACTCACTTTCTTAAAGAACCAAGCGGGTGAGGTTAACAGAAAACCCTTTGACTGTTGCTTAGAGTTTTGGCTTTCGCAATGGGGTTAGAAGGCGGTGCATTGAGTAAGAACACAAGGCAAGCGTTCAACAGTTCTTGGCAGAGATTTGCATCAACTAGAAATCAAGTTGTAACTTTTATCATTTGGTTTCTAATGTAAACATTTGTTTGGTTATACATCTTTAAAATTTTTTGTATATGTATTTATTTGATTTCACTTCACATATTCATTTCGGTCATACATTTAAGCTAATATAGACCTGGATCTGGACCTATAGTATATGATATGATAAGAAATATTTAATTATTGGTAGAGAGAAATGTTTCAAATGTGTGTAATAAACGGCGATATTTTGCTAATATAACCATCGAAAGGATTTCACTCCGGTGGATGTTCAACATTCAGTACTCGATTGATTGTTCTTTTTTTTTTTGACAACCCTAAATATAGGGTATAAACAAGATTTATTAGTCAACCTTAATGTGAGAATCCAAGACTCGACGTTTGATTAATTTGACCCGATGGGTTAATGAAACATACTCGGCCAACATTCTAGAATGCACAAGATAGGCTTGGCCCATGTCTAGAAGAATCATACGTATCTTTATAGCATCCTATGGGCTTGGCCCAATATCTTTACACAAGAACCCAATACGCATACCACCAATTAAAAACACATAACTTTTTTATGATAAAAAGTTTATTTATAAAAGTGTTTAATAAGAAACTACTAACTTAGGATAACTTTGAAATTTAAATATGCAACATGTTATTTATTATTCAAAAATAATATCTTTTACTTAATTTTTTTTATAAACATAGCTGGCCGCCTCCTTTTTTCAACTCATTAAAATGATAAAATTTTATAAAAACAATTTTTGATGTCTTGTATGTCCTGTAAAATCCCCTAAAATATGATGCCTCTTTCATCTCCTCATATAATCTCTTGCAATCACAACCATATCTCACTTACAGACATCTAGCAATGCATGTCCGTTGTTTGTACATTACAGAACCGAAGCTGCCATCTATGATCAGAATTCGGGTAAATTATTAATGTTCTAATAAATCCCTATTCCATTATGGCATAATCCAACTATTGATTCCGATGCTATTATGAAAAATTTCTCGAAGAACCTGTCCACATGTTAAAGGTAACCACGAGTGATTGCTTTGATATCATTTTTTTATATATTGGAAAATTGGCTTTAAATAATCCCAACTATAATTTATTGAAAAATAATTACAGTCCCAACTTTAAACTTGTCCGGTAGCGGTCCCAACTAAAGGGGTATTTTTTAACGGACCATGATTAACGGATGTTAACTCCGTTAGTGATTTGCTGACGTGGACCTTCTCTCCTTCTGCATCACGCTGGAAACCTTCAATTAGCCTCCATTCTCCATAATTTTACACTGTCTCTGTAACATTTCAAATTTTTTTATTTGTATTCGTTTTTGTTTACCCGACTTGGGAATGAAATTCGGACCTTTTAGATTGTTATAAATTTTAATTTATTAGTATTTAACTTGGTTTAACCCATTTATATCCTCATAACTTTCAAACTCGTCAAACACCTATAAGAAACTCTTAAAATCGTTTAAAATGGCAAAAGAACGCATATTCTTAAAGTAAGGGACCAAATCAGACACAATGGAAAGTCTAACCGACAACACCCCTCGCGCTACGCAATGGGGTTGCCCACTCTCCATCGTGATATGCGATCCCTTTCAGATCAACATAATTTGATTTTGTTTGTTTGTTTGTTTATCTGTTTTCGATCCTCTAAATCCTTCCTAAACTGACCCTAATTTCGAAAATTAAGCCCCAAGTCATGTCATCTGATATTATAACATGACCACATTCATTTTCTTGTTGCACAATCTGAAATTTTAGGTTAATTGACCATATTTTGTCATAATTTCATAATTCAATTTCCTTAAATGAACAGTTACATAATAATCGATTTTAAAATGTTTTATTTAATCAAAACACATCATAAGACCCAACATATTACTGAAAACATCATCCACCATCTATTATTCATGAAATTACTCTCGTCTATCGTTGATTTATTTAAGATCATCAAGTTTTTTTTAAGCTTTGTTGACTTTCATTTTTCAAGATCATTTGACCACGAATTTCTTTTTGTTCCTTTCAATTTCCGGATAAGTTGTGTCATTTTCTATAGGTTTAGAAAGAGAGAATAAAGGGTAATGGTTCTGCATCAGTCATATAGGTTACCTTTTTCATTTCAATAGTTTTTTATTGTTTTATTAAAATATTTAATGAACACAGTTATGTTGTTTATTTTGTGTTAGGAATATGGATGGATTAAGGATGGGATGATATATCCGTTTCTAGACCGCTTCGAAAGGTGTGTATATATATATATATAATATTTAAGCATATACTGTTACACAATTGGGCCTATGGGTTGTGTATAAATGAGATGCTTATGATTGTTTAATTAACTAATTATACTTATTCAGTTTTCTCGGACAAGCCATATGAATTTTGTAAGGCAATACATGGGGCGTACCGAGCAGGAAACGGGTATTTAAACTCAGCCTCTGTGGACAAGCTAGGAGGGATGTGTTACAACACATGTAAATAACTTCTGATCAGATTCCATAATCTAGTCACCGTGGTCAGGCAAGTTGTTCATGTAATTTTGATTAAGCATTCCTTTTATTAATATGTGTTTATACTCTTATTTACTAACCTTTTGATTTAGCTTTTTTTATTCTAGTTAAAGAAGCAACAAACATGGAGGCAAATCCTAAACAAGCTGCGGTTCGGACCATCGGGAGTGGAAACTTTGGGAATCAAGTATTTGATGGCCCATACGGATCAAACAATCGAATCAAACGAACTTATCGAACAAACTAACACGAGATATTGGGGTGAACCCTCAACACTTTTCATATAATCAAACGAACTTATCAAACCCTATTAGTAAACTAATAATCTAAACCCTATTTATAGACCTACTTAACTTGCTCTTCAAGACATACCTTTTCTAAACCTACTACAATTCAATTAAGTAAAATAAAACATAACAAATAAAACCCTAACTTTATTAATATTCAAGATTAATCCTTCATTCACCCACTAAATCTTGAATTTGTACCACTAAGGTCTTGGATTCCTAATAACGCTCTCAACACTTCAATCTTAATCATTGGTTGATCTTTACCCTTTCTTTTCAGTTGTTTGTAACAAACCTGTTTAACAAGTTCTTCACATTCATTGTTCAAACCCCTCACGTTGATTTCACATACAACTTCATTCTTCATGTTCTTCTTTCTCACTTTTCTTTTCTTTCTTTGCTCATCAAAACTTGCAGATGGGATATTCATTCCTTTTTTATCAGACCCCTACTGGGCTTTCCATTCTGACAATTCTTCTCAATCTTTCATCCTGTTCTGACTTTTCGTCAACAAATGCTCGTTTGTTGTCTTTCACACACGATTCTAAATCTGTAGACTTGTTAGCTGCATCATTCCTTTCATTCGGTATAATATCTTGTGTTCGTTTGTTTGAAGAATCGGAGAAGCAAGTATGCTATAGTCAGTTGAAAAGGAGGAACAAATGCTCGTTTGTTGACTTTCACACATGATTCTAAATCTGCAGACTTGTTAGCTGCATCATTCCTTTTATTCAGTACAATATCCCTCCTCTCATCATCATCAGTAGTAGATTTCTTGCTTCGTTTCTCCTCACTTATTTTAACAGTTTTCGCATCTTCAATGTTGTTTGTGTTAGAAAAACAAACCTGAATATTCACCATCTTTTCTTTTTCTTCTTCTGAAGAAATTCTTTCTTTTTCTTCATTCAACCTTTCTTTTTTCTTCACTTCTCAAAACAGCTTGCAAAGCTTCTTCATTCTCTATAGCTTCCTGAGCTTCATTATTACGGGCTTGTTCTTCTTTAACAATAGCATCCAATCTTTCCTTCTCAATGATCTCATCCAAACTTTCTTTCTTAGCGGCTTCTTGAGCTGCTTTTTCATCTTCTACTTTTCGTACATAATCAATTCCAAGATATCGAATCTTCAAAGCACGCCATACTTCCTTAGCATTCATAAGTATGCCAACTTGTACCAAGATATCTTTCGGTAGGGTTTGACATATAAACCCCAACGTTGTGTACATCTCCCTTTCATCTACAGCTACGCCCACCGTAGGTTCAATGCCGTCCCAAAAACCATACTCTTTCAAAAATCCCTCCATCTTGATCACCCATACTTTGTAGTTTGATTTCGTCCGATCATCATCGTTTCTTTCCTATCTTTACTGTAGGGACAATATTCTATATTAGTTTTAGGATTGTGTATGTCTTTATATAATTTGCTAAAAGTCTGTGTAATACGTACTTAAGTACGTTTATTTTGTAAGGACAAAATGTAATTGTTGGAGAAATGGGGACCCTATATAAAGGGTCACTTAACCCAATTCTCCACAACCTTTATGAATAAACCCTTTTGCAAACTTTATTATCCAAGACTTCAAAAACTCTTTCTAACCCCTCACCTCCTCTCTAGTTTTCGGCCCCCTCTAACACACTCACAAGATCCGAGATCTCATTCCAACTAGTTGTTTCCGCCAACTAGTTGTGAGTTTGATCCAAGGACAACTAGTACTTAGTTTGTTTAGTTGTTTGATCCGGTCTCGGGACCTACAATTGGTATCAAAACTTTCGGGCTCTACTAGTTGTAGATCTTGGGTTACAACTTTGGATTTTGGTCTTGTGTGTGAGAAGACGGAATTTTCAAGAAAATAAGTGGGTTTCGGGTTCTTGTGTTCTTCAAAGTTTCGAGAAAATAAGTGTGTTCTTGTTAAAAATGGGTAGTTTTGATTGAAAAAGTTGTTAGTTTTGGTGTTTGGATACTCAAAGATTGTGTTTGTTGTTGGTGCATGTGATGTTGTGCTTGAAAAGATGTGTTTTGCATGTATTTGGCTATGCTTGAGAATGGTGTCATGAAAGTGAGTTGGTGACTTACTTGTTTTGGTTTAATGTTTTCAAATATAAGGTTGGGTTGGTGAGAATCGGTTACATTTTCCCTATTAGATCACAATCAAGTTGTTCACAATTAGCATACTTACATACAATCCCACCCCTTGGTCGCATACAATCCATACTCGCATACATCTAACTTGCATACATTTGCCTTAGCCTAATTTGCATACATCTTCCTTAGCCTAACATGCATACATTTACCTCATCCAAGTCGCATACACTTGCCAAACTCGCATACATCAGTCGCATACATCTCTCCAAGTCGCATACATTGTCAAACTTGCATACATCAGTCGCATACATCTCTCCAAGTCGCGTACATCGCCAAACTCGCATACATATCTGGTCACATACATTCCAAGTCACATACATTTGACAGACTCGCATACTTTCTATCATCACTCAATTACAATCTTTTTGTGTTCAAAATTTTTCTAAGTAAATTGTAATCTAATCAAACATGATTAGAATACAATTTTATTTAACTTACATTTCGTGTGATCCTTTTATTCTAAGGCAATTCTAATATAATCAAACTTGATTAGAATACAACTCTCATTAGAATACATTGTACTTAGTTTTTGAACACTTTTTGTTTCAATAGTGTTTAATCTTTGAGAAAAGGGTTGACCCGTTAAAATAATAATAATAATAATAATAATAATAATAATAATAATAATAATAATAATAATTGTTGGATCCCGTATGTGTATCAATCTCAATAACAATTACACTAGCAGATCTCAGATCTGTACTTAATCGATTAATACATTAACTATAGATCTAACTCATAATTACTCATGATTAAGTGTTGTATATATTTGTATATTATTAGTATATGTATATCAGTAATTGAATAATTTTAAGGTTGAGGATCGAGAGAGGATTTGGACAGAGGTTCGTTAATTAAACTCTCAAAACTTAAATTATGTGTGAACAGGGTTCACTATTTATAGAAGATAGGTCTGGTTCGCTAACATCCCCTAGCGAACCAGATCCTACTTTGTTACATACATTAAATAGGCGAAACACCCCCTGATTCGTTAACATCCCCTAACGAATCAGGGGAAACTTAACTTAAGGACTAGTTCGCTAAACATCCTTAGCGAACTAGTCTCATACTTTAACGAACTATATGAAATAATAATAATTTATTACATTAAACAAACGACAAATACGTTAACGATAAATACAAAGAGTCAAGATGCAAAACCGTGCACTAACAGACATCCCCTCGTCTTGAGCTCTTTGTCTTTAAGTTACTTGAAGCGCTTGGACCGCCAGTCTCTGCAACTATGAATTCCATTTTAATGACAAACACGCACAACGCGTTGGAATTGCATAGCCAGGTCGTAATCTTCATGGCGCTCGATCAGAATCTGCTTCCTGTGTAGCACATCATTGTCTGTTTCAGATAAATTAACCAACCACATTGGGTCGATTATCTTGATAAGTTCAGTCTCCAGTCCTCGACCAAGAAAAATGACGGCCTCGCCCGTACGATTGTCATAGTACCATCGGTTGAATGACAGATGCATTTGTTGGGGCATCGTCTTCACCGGCACTCGTTTCATCGTCTTCGGCGGCTTTACTTTAAGAACAAGCTTCTTCCACCCAGTCTTTGGATCAATTTCGTCAATGCGTTTACGTCTCGGGACCTGGGGCTTGAAGAACTTGAACCCATGATTAACTTCGAACAACAAGTGTTGATGAAAAAGTTTTAAAAAGTTTCACTTTTACGAAACATAAATTAAATTATTTAAATAATATATTTGGTATTTTGTAAAAAAATTTAAAGAATGTAGGTACAAAGAAATATCCGAACCTTTTAAAATTGAACAATCTTTTTGTGTTTTTCAATTATTTTAGCAAAAAACTGTACATATTTTTGTGTTTTTGGTTGAGTTTGAGCAGAGAATCATATTGACCAAACTGCCCTTCCATCACAGTTTTATATTTCAACGATATTATGACTGGTGTTAAGTCGGTCATTGGTATTGTTGTCCACTTAAATCTAATAACTAACTTTCAAGTGTTTTTGTGATATGATTAATTGGTTCAATTATTGCACAGAATATCAGAAACTATCAACCTCTAATCTCGGTTCAAGCTTAATTTGATTTTTGCCATATCACCCCAACTTGACTTAAACCATTATATTGTTGATCAAAAATTTTTGATACCAATTGAGAAATTTTGAGCAATGCATCAAGTTTCCTTTACTGTGAGTGAGTATGCACGAGTCCATCTGTTGGCTTACATACATTGTATCCCCCGGGGTCCGTTTCTTAATGGTATTAAGACGCACGCAAGGGAGGAACCATGTATGACTAACAACAGATTTTGATCAAGTCAGTAATTTAGATTTGTACGAGGTACAACAATGATCAAGTTTAATGACTTTGGGTTTGCTCTAAAAGCGAATGAAATATTCATGCATATGAATACCCAGATGATTAAGCCGTATAAAGACTCACAGTGTCCAGAATATCAAAGCTTGTTATTTGCTTTATTTTATTTTTGGTTGATCAAACAAGTATAAAGCTTGAGTATGACAGGTTATTACATTTCTGCCATCCTCACCGAGACTTTTCCTAGATACTAACACCCCTTTCAATTTGGCGTTTCTTTATGTTTATATCACATACTTTACTCTACTTGGTTGTTTTAAAACCTACCAATGCACCAATGCAATTAGGCACACAGTCTTTTAAGCTTACTTCTTGCTGGACTTGGGGTCAAGATAATCAATGTACTATCATTTTCTCTTTTTGCTTCAAAAACTCAAGATTTTTGAGGAGCATAAAACAAAATAAAGATAAATTTAATCGCCCCAATTAACTTAAGTCTATAAATAAATGGTTGTTCTATCAATTCAACAAGTGAATAATAAGACCAAGACATGCAAGCATGCTTCAGAAACTTAAATAACCGACATAATTTTCAGCGAGAAAATAATCTAAAAACGCATAACGAACGCCCCAACTATTTTCCATTATCAGGTAAATGGCTAACCTAAACATTTACAAGTAAATGTCAGGACCAAACATATACACGTACATGCCCTTCGAATGTAGATAAGTGACATAATTTTCAGCGAACGCCTGCAAAAATCTTTTTGGTTTTCTCTATACAAACTTTAAAATCACAATATTTTTGTCTTTTTCAATTTTCTTATAAACAAAATAAACTTCACAGTCTTTTTGGATTTTCGGATTTTTCTGTACAAACTGAAGAATACATTCTTTTTGGATTTTCAAATTTTAAAATGTTTTTGGTTTTTCAAAATATTTTAAAGAAAAACATTAAAGAAAAGAAATCACAATATTTTTGATTTTTCTGAATTTTCTAATGTTTTTGGAATAAAGAATTTTTCTATATTTTCACCCCCCTAAAACCAAAATAAATTTTAAAAGAAAATAACAAAAAATAAATATAATCAACCGTGTTTAAGGACATCAGCGAGGGACTTCAATCCGTTTAAACCAAGCAAAAATTTAAAACGTGTTTTGTCAAAAGCTTTGGTAAACAGATCGGATTTCTGAAAGTCAGTATGTACTTTCTCAAGGTCAATCAACTTCTTCTCAAAGCAATCCCGTATAAAGTGATATCGAATTTCGATATGTTTTGTTTTCGATTGTTATACGGGATTCTTTGTGATAGAAATTGCAGCAGAATTATCAATCAGAATAGGAATAGTAAGAAACTTCAAACCGTAGTCGCGAAGATGTTGTTGTATCCACAAAACCTGGGAACAGCAACTCGAGGCTGCAACATACTCAGCTTCGGCGGTTGAAGTGGAGACCGTTGTCTGCTTCTTACACTGCCAGGAAACAAGCCGGTTTCCTAAAAATTGACATCCAGCAGTCGTTGATTTGAAGTTGATCTTGCAACCTCCATAGTCCGAGTCGGAATAAGCAGTAAGATCAAAAGTATCATCCTTGGGGTACCACAACCCGATGTCTGGATTTCCCCTCAAATACTGAAGAATTCTCATGACTGCAGCTAGATGAGTCACTCGTGGACTTGCTTGATACCTAGCACAAAGACAAACAGCAAACAAAATATCAGGGCGAGAAGCCGTTAGATACATTAAAGAACCGATCATGGCACGATAGAGGGTAGGATCAACGGTATCCTCCAATTCATCCAGGGCCTTGTTTAATCGGTCAGATGGTCGGTGAGTGTGCTATACCAAGCTCTCGGGGCTTGATGTAGACCATACAGGGCCTTGTTTAATCGGTAAACACGGTCCGGATACTCTGGATCTTCAAAACCAGGTATTTGTTGGACAAACACCTCTTCGTGTAGTTCACCATTGAGAAAAGCACTCTTAACATCCATTTGGTAGACCTTGATATTCTTATAAGCAGCATATGCCAGGAAGATTCGAATCGACTCTAATCTGGCAACTAGAGCATATACCTCTGTGTAATCAATACCCTCTTGCTGATGAAACCCTTGCACCACTAGACGTGCCTTGTTTCTGACAATCACACCTCGATCGTATTTTTTACACTTAAATACCCACTTAGTCGGAATCGCTTTCTTGTCTCTAACAGGCTTGTCTATTAAATCCCAAACACCCAATCGTGCAAATTGCTGTAATTCTTCCTGCATAGCTTCTACCCAAGAAGGATCTTCAAGTGCCTTACAAGCTGTCGTTGGCTCAACTTGAGATAGAAAGAAAGTGAATTTAGCAAGATTTACAATTCCCGATGAATGTAAATCAGTGTAAGCACACAATATGTTATTATCACTTGACGAAGCAACTTGATGACGTGTACGAACGCCCACATCAAGTTCTCCAATGATGTTTTCCTGTGGATGATATCCATGAATCCGAAGAGTGGGATTCTCAGGAACAACAACATTTTCAAATAAGTTAGTGTAATGTTCACCAAGTTCAGGAGATGAAACATTATCACTGTCAAGGTTAATAACTTGATCTTCAGCTTGATCATCATAAGAAGAAGTTGAAACATTATCAATAGCAACTGGAGAAGCAACATGAGGTTCCTCAGTTGGAGCATCAGGTTGAGCCTCAACATCATTAGAACTTGAAAATCTTGGAATTGCCAAATGATCTTCAAAGTATGCTCGAACCAGGTCTTCGTCTATGTGTTCAGTAGATGGAGTAAATGAATTAAATAAACTATCTTAGTCAAACATCCAATCTGGACCTTTCCCTTGAGGAGGAGTAGTGTACTTTTGACAGTCCACATGATACCATTCTTCAACATAACCAGATGTAAAGTTAAATACCCTTTTCTTTGGAGATGCATACCCCAAGAAATAACCTTCGATAGCTTTTTCTTCAAATTTACCCGCATCCTTCTTCAGCATCGTACATGGACACCCAAAAGGTTCCAGGTACTTTAAATTAGGTTTTCGATTATTCAACAACTCATAGCTTGTCTTTCTGAGTCTTTTAACGGTTAGAACCCGATTAAGAGTATAGCAAGCTGTATTCACCGCCTCATTCCAGAATTGGACGGGAAGCTTAGAATCAGCGAGCATTGTACGTGCAGCTTCAATCAAGGTTCGATTCTTTCTTTCGGCAACACCATTCTGTTGAGGTACATAAGGTGCACTGTATTATCTATGAATTCCTTTGTGAGCACAAAAGAAATCCAAGACAGTGTTTTTGAATTCAGTACCATTATCACTTGGGATTCTCCTCACCTTTTGTTTGTAAAGTGATTCGATCTTGGTGATAAGGTTTTGTACCAAAACCGGTGTTTGATCTTTCGAACTCATAAATAATACCCATGAGTATCTTGAATAATCATCAGTCACCACAAGACAATACCAATCCCCAGAAATACTCGCACGATTCACAGGACCAAATAAATCCATATGAAGTCGTTCAAGAGGAGTATTAATGGAATTTAATAATTTAGAAGGATGTGTCTTCTTCCTCTGCTTGCCATTTTTGCATGCAACATAGTGATCGGATAATTTAAAAGTCTTCAATGAGACACCCTCCACTAAATCATTAGCCATCAAATAATTCATCTTTCTAACATATATGTGACCCATTCTAAGATGCCATAGAATCGAGTCTTTCTCGGTTTCTTTCGAGACAAAACATATTTCAATTGATGTGGATATCTTAGAGGTCATGTTTAAGACATAAATATCATTCGATCGTGGTTATCGCATGACAACCATGTCCTCGGGAATAACATAACCCGGTTTCAAGATAAGACATTCTTTGTCTGTAAATATCGTTGTGTACTTTTTATCAAAAATCTGCGATACACTTAATAAGTTATGATCCACTTTATCACAATAATTTACTTTTTCAAACGTGATGTGACCATTTGAAACTTCACCCTCTTGTGTGATCATGTCCCCAGAATTCCTAGAAAATGCCACATAACCCACTTGAATATTTCTCACGTTGATTAATAGGTTGAGATTCCCATTGATATGACGAGAACATCCACTATTCATTATCCAGTTTTCACCAGACACAGTCTTGGATGTACCCTACACATAAAATAAAGATGATTAGTTCAAAAAGGCAGCCCATGCCTCAGTCTTGGTCACCTTTTGGTTTTCTCTTTGATAATTAATTTTAACAGAATTCAATTGTTGTTCAGCCACCTGTAAATAAGTTACAGGCTTCCTAGACTTTCGTCTTAAGTAAGCTGCTTGAACAATCTTTGAATTCGTGTTCCTACAAATTGGCTCATACAGGACAAATTTTGGTTTAACCTGACCATGTGTTTCATTAACATGAATAACCTTCCGAGGATTCACATTAGAGAACATAATATGAGTATCATCAGCATACGACGCAGGTCGTTTCAGAATCTCCTTTACCAATGGAATTGGTTTAGAGTTGTCCTTAATAAAAGGATGAAGATTCTGATAGCTCTTCTGACTACAATTTCTCACTACATGACCATGTTGACCGCAAAGAAAACAGCTTTGCATGTCTACGCGATGATGTTGAGAGGTAGTTGGAATGAATGACGCAGAAGTTTGATGATGACTCACATTCTTGGTCATGCTTTTAGAAAACTCATCAGATAATTCAGACTTCTTTTTCAAGTAGAAATCCAAATTAGAACAATTCGAGAAACTTTTCAACGTATCTGTCGCAGTTGAATTCACAAATTTAATTTTATTAGCTTATTTTAAAACTGTTTTGCTTTCGTCAATGGATCAGATGGAACTGATGTTTTTGCTTGAGCATATTTACGTTCAAGATCTTGAATCTGTGACGTTTCATTGATAAAAACACTCTCAATAAGTTCAGGTTTAATAATACTTATGAATATCTTTTTCCGTGAACATCGTGTCCATCCCTTTTAATTTAAAAACTCTAACAGGTGAAGGCTTAGAACTAGGAGGATTAACAAATCGCATTAAGTCCTCATTAGAATTCTTTGGTTTATCTGACTTCTTTGCTTTCCCGGTTTAGGTTTCACCGGTTCTTCCTTTTTCATGTGAGACTTTAATGAACCATACACAGCTTCCTCAAATTCTTGAGGTTCACAAAGAATATGATTAGAACTTGGGATGTTCTTATTCTTTTGTATTATCTCAGGTTCAAACACGTCCTCAATAATCACTTTGTCATCATTCTCAACAAAGACCTTTTTACTTTGAACATGAGGTTTTTGAGAAGCAACTTGGGGTTTAACAGTTTCTGTTTTAACTGGTTTAGGTTTTTCCAGAAATAACAGTTTCTTTCTCAATCAAATCCTCTTCTTTTCTAGAAAAAGGATTAATTTTGTAATCATTGTGAAAAGGTGGTGGAATTTCAACAAAACCAATTCCTTTCTTTGAATCCTTTTGTTTACCAGATACTTCAATAATTTCATTCAACATAAAAGAAGAATTTCTAAACTTTCCAAGTTTGTTCTTCAACTCAAGAACCTCATTCTCAAGCTCGGTTATCTTTGATCGATGTTTCAGAATTTCTTGAAACTTTTGGTCATTAATCGTCATTTTTACAGATAACTCAGCTTTGAGATCGTTGTTACTTGTCGACAATGCTTCAATCTTTTCTCTAGATATCATCTGAGACTCAAGAGATTGTCGATAAGTATCCTTCAAAGAAGCAATTTCTCATACAAGATTATCATTTTGACTTTTCAAAGCTTCTAACTTAGGTTTGTTAGATTCATAATCAACACATGATACTTTAACAGATGAAGTAGCAGAGATAGAATGACTAACCTCATTGATCTTAGCCATGCAAGCAAATACTGTTGGAGGCTTGTCGCAAGAGTCGTCAGAATCAGATCCAGAATCATTATCAAAAGACATCTCACCCCCACTTGTATTTTGACAATCTTTGTGTAAACCAAACATATCCAAATTTGCTTGAGCATCATTACACAGTAACCGTTGTGACCAGTCATTTCCATCAGCTAACATTGCTTGTGTTGTAGAAGTAGATGGTTCCTTTTCAGCATCACTACCTCGTGGTATAGAAGAATTTTGATGTTGACCACGAGGACTAGTGTATTCTTTCTTTGGTTTTCACATTCCTTTGCGAAATGTCTAAATTCTTGACAATTATAGCATTTTACTTTCAACTTGTAAAAACCCAATTTCTTGTTTAAATCTGAAAGATCTTTTCCAGTTCTCTGCATGAATCTTTTGACTTTACGAACAATCATAGCCATGTTCCACTTTAAATCCATGATTTCCAGATCATTAGGATCTATCTGATCATAGTCTTCATCAGTTAGATCACTTGTGGCAATTTTACTACTTACCAAGTTTTCATATGAAGACATGAAAGGTGTTAGAAAAGCAAAGTTTTGCTCAGATTCCTTCATATTAACACTAGGTGGTGAAGCAAATGGATTCGTAGTAGTTGAACTTCCAGAACCACCAGACAATCCAGAATTACCAGCAGAATAAAAACATACTTTTGGATCATTGAACATAGTTAATTCTTTTTCACTTGTAGCTTGTGTAAGTGTAGGTTCCCTGGATGGATCACACGAGATATCGCGGTCTACTCAGGTGCGGAATCCCTGCGTAGATCGTTACGAGTGTAGAAAGCAAATCAAACAAACACGATACGATAAACGAACACGTTATATTGATAACCGAACACACGTGATATGAATCACTGATACAGACTCTCGTCGACTTGATCGACTCAAACAACTAACTTATTAACTTACTGATTAACCAACCACTAACCAACTGATTAACTAACACCTCAACAAAGCCGTAACCTAAGACTTTATATACACGACAACTTCGCCTGATATGTTCAGGCGAAGTTGTCCATAACTTCGCTTGTTCAACAAGTTCGCCTAGGCAAACTTGTTAACAACTTCGCTTAAACAAAAACATAAATAACATTACAGACTCGATTACAGACACTAGACTATGAACTACTGACATTTATGCACCAACAGACTCCCCCTTGGTAGTAGCTTCATATCTTGATCTTTAAGCTCTTGTCTTGTAATCCTGTATCTTCACGCATGCACTCCTTCTCTAACACAAACTGACACGACTCTTTGATACTTCCTCGCTTCATCCTTCCAAGCAGGAATATAAAAGATTTTCTTCTCATTAAGCACCTTCAGATCAGCTTGCGATAAGTTTACCAAATGCATTGGATCGTAAACTCTAAGGAGCTCTTGTTCATCCTCGTCTTCCATCACCGCCTCTGCTGTCTCACAATCCACGTACCACCACTTTAGGTCTTTAAGCACATCCTTGGGCATTAGCTTCATCGGTACTTCTTTCAGGCACCGGATCGGTTTATACTTCATTACCATCCAAGGTTTTCCATAAGTTCTTAGACCTCTATCCTTGTCCTCAACAAGTTTTCCCTTTTGTGGCTTCAACAGCTCAAACTTCTTCTCTTTTATACTCTCTCTCCAAACAATTTTCTCAATGACTCTAGCCATATTATCGTCACTTCGATTGATTAACCCCAATCTGGCTAAGTCTTTCACTTCACATTCCGGCAGTGTATTCAACGACCTTAACATTCTTTTAAAATACTGAACGCCGTCATACCGTTTGAGCACAAAGACCTTCAACTGCTCATCATAGATCCAGCAAATAATCCCTTTCTTCGCTTCAGCATAGCCTTTGATATTATAATTCTTCTTGAACATGGTTGGAACAGCAGGCTTTTTAGTCTTAATAAACCAATGAGCATATCCTTCTTTCCACCTAGGCTGCTCCTCCCACTCTGTCTCATCATTCTCCATCTCAGTACCAATATCGGCTTTCTCAACATCTGGGATCTCGTGTTCAACATTTTCTTCTACTATCTCACCCTCTTCAATCTCATCTTCAATCACAATTTGTGCGCCAATCTTCTCAATCTCCTCAATCGGCAGCACATCATCATCAAACATATCATCATCTTCTAGCATATCATCATTCAATTCTTTCAACGCATCTATCACATCATCATCATCATCAACCATCACCACCTCATCACCACCAACTGCACCCGCAGACTCCCCCTGAGCTGTGGAAATCCCAAGAGCTTGAGTAGTTCTTGGCAACTCACCACCTGCACCTTTCGGTGCATTGGGATCATCGTCTCTGTCATTTCTCTTCTTCGTCCTTAACTCGTCGCCTCTACAGCCTGTCTCCCCCTGAGATGCCAAGAACTCCTTCATAGCATCTATAATTCGCCCATGTTCAACCAGGAGGGACGACTGTAGTTGATTCTCTACTACAAGGCGCTGAATAGCCTGGGTCTGGATAAAGTTTATCCTCGATTGCTCTGCCACGACCCGCTCAAGTGCAGCTATTCTCTCCGAGTCTGAGAGGGTTGCATCGAAATCAAACCTAATGTTAGATGTGTCTTGAGTATACTGAGGAGGGATCTCGAATGTAACCGGGACTTCATAAGCAGTTGTGGACGTAACCGCAGGTGGTATCATGACCGACAACCCTGCAGTTGCGACGACCGTCGACTCTACAAACTGTGCCACCACCTCTGAAGGAGTAAGCGTTGGAGGTGGTAACGACACAATCTCCGGAGTCGTTGTCTGTAGTGTGATGGATGGGATGCCGACAGCTGATGTAGCCACCACAGGAACATCTGCGGCGCTTGTAACCTGTACAGAAGTAGGAACAATCGACATACCTGACAGTGCGGATGGAGCAAAACGTATAACTCGTGAAGTCTCTCCAGCTCCCATACCAGCACCTGTCCTTTCACGTCTTGATCGTCTGATCAACTTGTGTATATCCTCCTCTTCTTCTTCTGACTCACTATCATCCACTGTCCTCTTCCTCTTCCCCAACGTCCTCTCTCTAGTCACCAACATCCTCCTCGCCTCATCCATAACATCGTCAAGATCTGAGTCAGCCACCGTCGTAGCTGCTCTAGTAACAATCACTTCCCGAACCTGTGCAGCAGAAACCTGCACTTCTTCTTGTGAATCAAAACGATCCATGTCGAAGAATCCTTGGCCGCCAAATGCAGCATCAAGGTCTACATCCTCCTCAGCCGACACCACAGGCACAGTAGGTACATCTCGAGTTGCTCCTGCCTGTTGTGGTTGAGGGTCTCTGAACTCATCCCCCCGAGCTGGCACATACCCCGGGTTTATTAAGAACCCAAAGAGTGGAGTATGCCTTGGACGACGTTCAGGTTTGCTCCTCGCACTCGAAGTACGGCATTGAGCAAAGATACGTTTGCTCACACTCTCCACGTATCTTATTGGGCGTCGTTGAGGCAAAGTCGGAGCCACATGGTTCAAGATCATCTGGATGAATCTTGGATACATTATGAACCGCTCATGAGCCATTGCCCTCCTCTGTCTATCGATCTCGTAAAAGACCATCTGACTGAAGCTATAACGTTTGTTATAGGTCAGAGCAGTCATTGCGGACTGCATGGTCGCACCCATACCGTCAGTACCCACCTTCCTCCCAAACATACACACAATCATGACGTGCATGAGGAAGCGCCACTGATCGAGCAGGAACCCCTTCCGTCTCTGGGTATCGCCCAATGGACCAGAATAGCCCATTCTTAGAAATGCTCCATCGCGAAACGGAGCAACAAACTCCGTAGGGTCATTCCTAGTCTCCTCACCGAACCGTAACGCCACCCGTATTTGTTCAGACGAGAACTGAACTACTTGGTTGCTGACGGTTGCTCGCATAACCGGGGGCTCAACGCGGCAATCGTACTCCACAGTCTGCCAGAAGTCCTCGATATTGGGTAAGGATATCGGCAGTGTCGTCGTGATTGCGTGGAATATCCTCGAGCGTATGAGGAATGTGATGATCTCAGGGTAGTCTTCAACACCGCTCATTTCCGGGTCTAAGGTGATGAACATATTGTGACCCGGAAAAATTGTCTCTGATTATCTCCGTCATCACCTCCAGCACCTCCGGCACCTGCTACTGCAGCCATATCTGCAACAAACGAACCAAGTTAGATTTACGTTAAGGTTTAATCACAAGTTCGCTTATCACCATGAGCGAAGTTGTGATAACTTCTGTATAGGCGAAGTTAAAGTTGAGGCGAAGTTGGGAACAACTTCGCTTCATCTTTAAGTTCGTCTAATAATTGTTAAGTTAAAAGGATCCAGGCGAAGTTAATGATAACTTCGCCTCACCACAACATCGCCTCAGGCGAAGTTTAGACTCAGGCGAAGTTACGGATAACTTCGCCTAAACCTTAAGTTCGCCTGAATCTGAATCGGCGACAGTGAGTTTGATTCAAACTCGAAAATCTGAGGTTTTCTTGGTATTTTGACGATTTAGGACACCTAAACTCAAGCTTTTAAGGATATGTTGACGATCAGTTTGGTCATGAACACGTAAAACAAGTTTTGAAATCGGGTTTAGGTTTCGAACATCCGAGGCCGTTAACCGGGTGTCGAAACAACCTAGGATTAACAACATCGAACATCGAGTATAAGATATAGAACCCAAACACACCTTGAAAACTGATTGAAATCGGAAAAAAGATAATCGGATGAAAATCGATTAAGTTCGCTGTGTGAATAAGTTCGCTGATATTTCAAATAATGAACAGTTTGACTCTTGAAAATCCTTATATAGGGGCGAAGTTATACAGGCGAAATTACGGTTAACTTCGCCTAGGCGAAGTTATTCACAAGTTCGCCTGTTTAACAACATCGCCTATATTTACAAAATCAACCCTTATAATTCGAAAATTTTGCAATTAAGTTCTAAAACTTCCCTTTAAGAATTAAATGACACGATCAAGTCCAAGTAACCAGTTATAAAATCATAAAACTAACTAAGTACAAGAAACTTTTAAAAATAAAGTATAAGGGATCAAATTTCAGTCTCGATAGGGACTACTACGTTTTAGAAAAGATCCGAACAGGAATCATACTAATTACGTGACTGTCACATAGATCCGTGTTTAGCTGTATTATGACATATAGATACAGGTTGTAAGCAGGTAAATAACTTAAGATGGTTTTCATCGTTTCTGTGATACGAGTTAGGTTCAATTAAGCCTCAAAATTTAAGTGGGCAACAACTCAGAGATTATGATGCCTCCTATCTATTCTCAAAGCGTATTTGGCTTTCCCCAAGTCACCCCGAATTGACTTCGACCCTTAGTGTCTGATTAAGTTTGTAATTACTCTTCATCTCCTTCCCGTTCTCTCTCTTACTCCATGATTAAGAAGTCTTGATATGTTGAACTCTAGAATGTTTCAATAACTCATAAGTTTTTTTTTTTTTTTTTATGATAAACATTTACATAGACTTCAGAGTAGTAACCAACTGCAAGTCCCGAATCTGGATCACTGCAGTTTCTTGAAACGCTATCTTCACGGGAATCATAACACTTACGGGCTCGTGTATGACTGGGTAATCGCTTTTCTGCCTATCATTCGGAAAGATATATATGAAGACATGCAAAACTCGTAAGGAGTTTCCACGTAAAATCAAGTAGTTTTAGTTTGTATCACATCTACTTTTACGCACCATAAAAAGTTACCATGACATACAATGACTGTCCTAAAGCCTTTTAAGCCTAATAACTTCACTAGTTAAGCACACAGAATCAGTATATCTATCATTTTCCAAGGTTGGATCAATTTTCTGTTAAACATAGCTAACGAACTTCTTACGAAGTAGTAGACTTGAAAAATAATTTCATTTCCCTATAAAAATTTTAACATTAATCGCCCCGACCAAAACAAAGTCTTCAGGTAAACGGCTATCCCGAAGATCCAATGGATCAGCTGGACCGACCACATACTAGTATGTGTCCTTCTAACTAAGTATGATCGACTAATTTTAAGCGAAAAAATGAAAACACATCATAAACAGCCCCGGTCACTTTCAGTCATCTGGTTAATGGCTATCCTCAAGATCTACAAGTAGAAAATGAGGACCAAAACATATCCGAAGACAAGTCCTTCAAACTGAGGTAACCGACATACTTTTAAGCGATAGTGATGTTTTTTTTTTTTTTTTTAATATAACTTGAAAAGCATGGTTACTCGGGATTGATCATCCCATTCAACTCAATAAGGTTTTGAAATCTCATTTTGTCAAACGCTTTAGTATATAAATCAGCGAAATTATCAAGTGTATCCACCTTTTCAAGCACAATCAGTTTCTTCTCAGCACAATCCCGTATAAAATGATGACGTATGTCAATATGTTTAGTTTTACTATGCTTCACGGGATTGTTAGTTACTGAGATAGCAGCTGTGTTATCAATGCAAATAGGTGTAAGTAAGAAATTCAGACCATAGTCGCGCAACTGTTGTTGAATCCAAAGAACCTGGGAGCAGCAGTTGGATGCTGCCATGTATTCTGCTTCACGGGTTGAAATTGCGACTGAATTCTGCTTCTTGCATTGCCACGACACCAATCTGCCACCAAGAAACTGACATCCTCCAGTTGTTGACTTCCGACTCTGATTGCACCCTCCATAATCAGAATATGTGTAAGCGACTAGCTCCAAGTCTTCTCCTCTCGGGTATCACAACCCCAGCTTCGGTCTGCCCTTGAGATACCGCAAGATCCTCTTCACACCCTTCATGTGAGATTCCTTTGGGTTTGCCTGAAAACGAGCACAAAGACAAACAGCAAACATTATATCAGGCCTAGAAGCAGTTAAGTACATTAAAGAACCTATAATAGCCCGATACTGAGTTGGGTCCACATCTGCATCACCGTCTGACTCAGCACCCAATTTGTGATTGACGCAGATTGGAGTGTCGAATGGAGTGCTGTCCTCCATCTTGAAGCGTTTGAGCACATCATGGACATACTTGGTCTGATGAATGAACATCCCATCCTTCTTCTGATCAACCTGCAATCCTAAAAAGAAAGTTAGTTCACCCATAGCACTCATTTCAAACCTTTTCTTCATGACGTCCTCAAACTCCTGACACATGGAGACTTTAGATGCAGCAAAGATAATGTCATCCACGTAGACTTGCACCAGCAGGAAGTCGCTTCCTTCTCTCTTAACAAACAACGTGCTATCAATCTTCCCTCTTTCAAAACCATTTTCAAGCAAGTAATCTGATAAAGTTGAATACCAGGCACGAGGTGCCTGATGTAGTCCATACAATGCCTTGCTCAACTTGTACACGTGATCAGGAAAGTCTGGGTCAGGAAAACCCGGAGGTTGCTCAACATACACTACCTCATCAACTTTCCCATTCAGAAATGCACTCTTCACATCCAACTGAAATACCTTCATCTTCTTATAAGCAGCGAACGCCAAAAACAATCTAATGGCTTCCAACCTTGCGACAGGAGCGAACACTTCATTATAATCAATCCCCTCTTGTTGATTAAATCCTTTCACAACTAGCCTCGCCTTGTTTCTTATGATAATCCCTTTCTCATCTCTCTTGCACTTAAACACCCATTTTGTGCCTATCGCATGCACATTCTTCGGTTTTTCAACCAAATCCCATACTTCCATTTTCTTGAACTGAGCCAACTCTTCTTGCATGGCTTCGACCCACGAGCTGTCCTTTAAAGCCATTTGATAATTCTTCGGCTCAATCTGGCTGATAAAGCAGGTGTACAAGCATTCGTTGATTATCCCTGTCTCCTTGATGCTTGTGTAAACACAGGTGTGCTCATTCAAGCTACGTCTTGTTTGTACACCGGAGGACACATCACCAATCACATTCTCCAAAGGGTGATCTTTATGAATTCTCGTGGTCGGAACAGAACCGACATGTAAATTTTCTTCCAAGTTAGAAGAGAGCTCGTCAATGGTTGTTTCATGCCGAGAGTGAAATGGATTGAAAAATTCTTCTTCAGTCGAGGTAGCAGGGGTATCGATAGCGTTTGATGAGGAAGGTTGACATTTATCAATCAGCTGTCTTTGTAATAGGTTTTCTTCCTCATCAAGGATCATCTTCGTAGCAACTCTCTCTTCTTCTTCAGCAATATCTAAATACGGTATGTTAAAAGCCTTAAAAAGTTTAACATAGTCGAAAAACTCAGCAGGTCCGTTGCTTGGTTTAGGCGGTTGGTAACTTGTGATATCGGTGTTACACACCACCTCAACCTTGCTGGTCGATGTATTGAAGACACGTCTGTTGGGAGTCCCAACAACATAACCGACTAAGATTCCTTCATCGGCTACTTCACCAAATTTAGAATTTGTCTTCAAAATCGAACATGGGGACCCGAATGGTTCAAGACCACTCAAGTTGGGCTTTCTCCCATGCATAAGCTCATAACAAGTTTTACCAAGTCTTTTAACAGTTAAGACTCTATTCAGAACATAACAGGCTGTAGCAACAGCTTCAGCCCAAAACACCACAGGAAGCTTCGAATCAGCCAGCATAGTTCTGGCTCCTTCAATTAATGTTCTATTCTTCCTTTCAGCCACTCCATTCTGTTGCGGTGTATACGGAGCGCTGTATTGGTGTTCAATCCCTCTCTGAAGGCAGAAGATCTCCATCTCAAAATTCTTGAACTCCGTTCCATTGTCACTCCTGATGAACTTAACCCTTTTATCCATAACGTTCTCAACTTTGGTAATCAAATTCTTCACCATCTGAGCCGTTTCGTCTTTTGATTTCAGGAAATACACCCACGAATATCGTGAGTAGTCATCAGTGATCACCAAGCAATAAGAAGTTCCTCCTAGACTTTTTGCATTCACGGGACCGAAGAGATCCATGTGAAGCAACTCCAGAGTACTGGCAATTGAATTGACTTTCTTGGTGAGATGGGATTTCTTGTGCTGCTTTCCCTTCTTGCACGCAATACATTTATCTTCAAAATTGAAATTCTTCAAGGGAACGCCCAGCACAAGTCCATTCCTGACAATGTGGTTCATCTTCCGAAGATGAATGTGCCCCAATCTCCTATTCCACAATTCGGACTCTGATTCACTCGCTTTTGTCATAAGGCATGATTCTGCCGTGGCCATTTAAGTTGATCTCATATCCATGATATATGTATTTCTTTCACGTGGAGCCTTCATCACAATCCATTCCTCTGGTATCTGAAAACCAGGTTTCAACACAATCGCCTCATTCTTCGTAAAGTGAACGGTGTACTCCTTATCACAAATCTGCGACACACTCAGCAGATTGTGCTTCAATTCTTCTACAAAGTTAACCTTCTCCAAAGTCATCTTTCCGTTTGACACCGTTCCCATTCCAGTAATCTTGCCACCACTTTCACCGGCAAAGCTCACTCTCCATCCTTGAACAGGTTTCAAATCGTGTAACAAGTATTTGTTACCTGTCAAGTGCCGGGAACAGCCGCTATCTACAACCCAAAGATTGTTGGCAGCCCTGTTCAACTGTTCCTGCACAATAAAGCAAAAGATTAGAATTTAGGGATCCAAGACCAATTGGTCTTGGATCTATACATCCCAAACTTTGGCTTTCCAAAGTTAGTATCTCGGTAATTCCTGTAAGTCCCATTAGGATATCTCATTGAAGATTGATTGTGAGGCCTTCCAAACCGTTGTGAATTGAAAGAATTATAGCTTGTGGTTTGGTTATTAGCAGTGTAAAACTGAGATTTGTTTCTATTAAATCCTGAATTATTCACATGTTTGAATTTTAAGTGGTTTTCATTTTTAGCAGCATGATAATTACTATTAGGTTTATTCTCAGCTTTAGTAGGCCTTACACCTCTGAATCGCTGCTTCAGAGGGCAATTTGCAACAAGATGTCCTAATTGATTACATCTAAAACAACACCTATGCTCAACCTTTTTATCAACCGGTGTTTTAGATGTCGAGGCTATATTACCGCCCGTTCGTCTCACATATGGTAGGACGTACGGGTTTAGTGGAGTACTCTTTTTATTCATTTTATCTTTTTCTCCACTCTTGGGTAACACAACCTCCTCTTTTACCTTACCAGACTCGGATGACTTATCCGAATCTGACGAGACAGAACTTTGATCAGAAATTTCAACACTTGAAACAGGCGAACTTGTTTCGCCTCTACTAACCTTTGGTTCTTTAACAGTTACTTTAACTGGCACTGTCTGAGCAACCTCAAAGTCAACAGATTTCTGCACACTAGGGTTAAAAGTGTAATTGTGATTGTACGGTGGTGGAACCTCATGATAACCGATTCCTCCTCTCTTAGAAGAGGAACCTTGATCACTAACAAGGTGATCAAGAATAGCAGAAGAATTTCTGAACTGCTCCAGTTTTCAATTCAGTTCCACCACTTTCACCTGGTGGTCAGCAATCTGTTTTTCTCTCTCAGCAATTAGTTTGGTCTTTTCTTCCAAAACTTCATAACTTAAATCAATCACTTCAATTTTTTCAGCAAGTTTTGTTTTTAAACTTTTAACATCCTTTTCACAAGCTTTTATTTTAATTTTATAATTATTTTCTCTTGATTTAATAAAGTGATAATCTTCTTTTAAGGTTTTAAATTCAGCATCCAACCTAACATACTGATCGGTTATGGTTGCTAGTTGCTCAGACAAGTTCTCACATTTTGAACAAGTTGGTTTAGAACATACCTCGGAGAGCTTGTCATTAACGTCTGCCATAAGAGCTTTATCCTCTCCGGTAACCTTCTCACTTTCTTCAGTTTCTACCTTTGCCAAATTTGCCTGCTCAAAAGTTTCTTTAGAAAGCAGGTTCCAGTTGTATTCTCCATCTGCTCTAGACATCATGGCACTGTAATCTTTTCTACCCTCACTTTGCTGTGGAGACCTACCCTGACTTCGTTCCACACGCTCATTCCTGCATTCTTTTGCAAAGTGACCGTTTTGTTGACAATTGTAGCATCTCACCTTTGCCTTGTCAAACCCCGGCTTTCCACCGACAAACTTCCTTCCAGTCTTTCTCATAAACCTCTTTACTCTTCTCACGATCATGGCCATTTGCCATTGTAAATCCATTTCTTCCATGTCGTCAGCATCAATCTGATCGTAATCTTCATCCAACATAGCTGGATCAACAATCTTCCCTTGAATATAGTTCTCATAGGAAGCAATAAAAGAAGCATAGAGACCAAACTGCTCTTCAGCAGACTTGACACTCATAGGCATCTTGGAGTAGTTGTTGCTTGGAGAACTTGGAGAGCAACTACTCTTGCTTACCTGGGGTTGAGAACCACTCGATCCAGCTGCTACATAGCAAACATCCCCATTTGTGTTAACTGACACATGCCCCTCATGTGATGAGTTGGGGCCCGACTCTCCCTTCGAGTAGTAGGCAGCCGATTCAGTCTTCGATCCTGAGCTAGTGTTGACTTTAGCTCCATACATACCTGGATCTTGAACCTGATCCATAGGTGTCTCTTTTCTGACCATGTTAAGCTCAAAGGTTCTAAGCTTGTTGACTGCCGTTTCTAGATCATATGTGGGAAAGTCTTTGTCTTCCCTCATCAGCACAGTGTACATCTCCCATTTTGGTGGGAGAGCATCTAGAAGCTTCTCAACTATTTCTTCTTCTCGGTAGGAAATGGAATAGTTGCTCAATTCAGTCATCAGATGGTAGTATCGAGTGATAATATCATCTAAAGATTCATTCTTCAAATACTTGAAGACTGAAAACTGGGTTTTGAGCAATTTTATCTTTGAAGCCCGGATTCCTACATTCCCTTCAAATCTGCTCTCAAGAGCTTCCCAAAGCTCTCTTGCTGATGTGTACTTTCTAAACGTATGAAGGATCTCTTGTGGAATAGCCATAGTAATAGCAGCATGAGCCTTGCTCTCAGCCTCATACATCTTTTTCTCTTCTTCTTCCATTTTACTATACTTCTTGATTTGGTCACGACCTTCATACTCCATAATTGGTGGAATATAACCATCCTGGATGCATACCCACATCTTTGCATCCTGGTATTTGACGTACTGTATGAACCGATCCTTCCAAGCAACGAAATCGGTTCCCTTCAGCAATCTTGGGGCCTTGGTAGCTGACCCTGCTTCAACTTCCATCTTCAATAACTCAGATATGTTGATCGACGACATCTTTCCCGAAAAGTAAGCAACCTGAAAAAATAAATTTTTTTTTTAAGTACCGAAGGCGAAGTTACGGATAACTTCGCTTGAAGTAGGCGAAGTTGTTGAGAACTTCGCTGAAGAACCTCGCTGACGAACACTGCTGATTAACTTCGCTGATTCTTAACTTCGCTTGAGGTAAGCGAACTTAAGAGGTAGGCGAAGTTGTAGAGAACTTCGCTTTAATTAGGCGAACTTGAGAAGGTAGGCAAAGTTGTGGATAACTTCGCTTAACCTTATATCTTCGCCGAAACCCTACGAACAGTGACGGCAACTTCGCCTGATGAACACGAAGTTTCTGCAGATCTGTAAATCGGATTTTAACGAGGTTTTTGACGGTGTAAAGGCTTGAACACGATGGTAGGAGGTAAGAATGATCAATAACACAGAAAACACGTCCCGCGAATAGTCGAAACGGGACGATTTCTACACCCGCGTGAATATCCCGAACCACACAATCGAGCAAACGCTCTGATACCAATTGTAGGTTCCCTGGATAGATCACACGAGATATCGCGGTCTACTCAGGTGCGGAATCCCTGCGTAGATCGTTACGAGTGTAGAAAGCAAATCAAACAAACACGATACGATAAACGAACACGTTATATTGATAACCGAACACACGTGATATGAATCACTAATACAGACTCTCGTCGACTCGATCGACTCAAACAACTAACTTATTAACTTACTGATTAACCAACCACTAACCAACTGATTAACTAACACCTCAACAAAGCCGTAACCTAAGACTTTATATACACGACAACTTCGCCTGATATGTTCAGGCGAAGTTGTCCATAACTTCGCTTGTTCAACAAGTTCGCCTAGGCGAACTTGTTAACAACTTCGCTTTAAACAAAAACATAAATAACATTACAGACTCGATTACAAACACTAGACTATGAACTACTAACATTTATGCACCAACAGTAAGAAAAGCATTGATTGGAGAGGTCATTGAACAAAGAGGCATACTTCCACCATAGAAAGCTGGATCTTGATTTTCCTTGGAGGATTTTTCACATTTAAGATCATATTATCTAGCTTCGATCTTTTGTAAAAATTCAAGTGCAGTTAAGTCTTCGTTCAAGAAATAGTCATTCTCTTTCAAAACCATGAGAAATGTCGAATAAGAACTTGGAAGCACACTCTTAATAGTGTCTATTTTATCTATTTCAGAAATTTTCAATTTCATCTTTTCCATTTCAGCAATTAAGTGAATAAACCGTGTAATCATCTCTTCAACTGTTTCTCCCTTCAATAGGTTAAAGTTTCGAAACTGAAACTTGAGCATCACTTTCTTACTCTCAGCTGTGTTCCCCATACTTCTCATACGAAGATGTTGGAATAGAGAAGCACATCTCTTTATGTTACCCACTTGATGAAAAATATTTTCCGGTAAAGCCATAGTAAGAGTAGAATAAGATTTTGTTTCGATTTCTAAAGCTTTATTCTCTTCTTGTGAATATTGATAAACAACTTTAGGAACAAAACCAATAGTATCATCACCAATCAACGGTTCCTTATAAACTTCATCGAGACAATATGAGCAATCAGGGTGAACAGACCCCAAATGAGCATGAAACCAAGGTTCCCACTTGGCAAAGTCACTAAACTTCATCAATCTTGGACATTTAGAATGTGAACCTATCTCGGTATCAAGTTGCAACATTTGTTGCATCAACATGTTTTGAGAAGCCAATGCATACATACCAGCTATCGTTTACAAGTATTAAAACTCCAAGGGTATTAATGAATAAGATTAATGAACTGTAAACAGTTATAGCGAACTGTGAACAGTAATTAACGGATCAAACCTTAACCAAATAAGGATTAATGTTAACGAATAAGAATTGATTTTAGCGAATCAAATGGTTAACGAATTAGATCAGACTACGAACCAGATGGTCGACACATTAGTCAACGAACCAGTCAACATTAACGAATTGACTAAGTTAATCACAAACTGCAAGCTTAGCGAACTAAAAGTTTCTTGTAACGAATTAGATAGTCAACAGACTATAACGAATCAGCTACACTTGATTAACGAATCAACTAGAATGAATAAGGCATTTACAACTGTTTGTAACAAACTTTGATACCTTATGCCACGTGTCAAAGGTTGTTATGACACAAATCCCAAGGTGGACACGTGTCTCACGAATCAGTTAACCCAATTAACGAATTGGATAATACAAATCAGCTATTATAACGAACTGGCTAGCAAATCACGAGAAATAAGTAACTAATTGATAAATTTAATGAACGAATCAAAGTGAACTTGATAGCGAATCAACATAGCGAATCATATTCAACTTTGAATCTTCAAATCTTCAACAGGAATTTCCAGAAAATTGGAAATGATGAACACGAAACTCAGAAAACCAGAAATTCCAGATCCGTAGTACACACTCGATTCTTAACCAAAATCCACAAGTTACCTATCAAAATACTCGTAACACAATCGTGAATCCGAAACAACTAACCTCGTAACCAATTAACCTCGATATCAAACTCAATTAACCCAAAACCTCAACTGTGTTTCGGCCATAATCCAAATCAATACCGAATCACCTCAAAACCAAATCAAACCTCAATTCCAATTCACAATACTTTACCAATACCTTTAACACCTCAAAACCAATCCAAAACTAACCATAATTCAATCCATACATCTATGAATTAAACCAAATTCACTGAAACAGAAAAACTAACAAACTAATAATTCAAATTAACACCAAATCAAGTGTAATTGAGCCCGAAAGCTCTGATACCACTTGTTGGATCCCGTATGTGTATCAATCTCAATAACAATAACACTAGCAGATCTCAGATCTGTGCTTAATCGATTAATATATTAACTATAGATCTAACTCATAATTACTCATGATTAAGTGTTGTATATATTAGTATATGTATATCAGTAATTGAATAATATTAAGGTTGAAGATCGAGAGAGGATTTGGACAGAGATTCATTAATTAAACTCTTAAAACTTAAATTATGTGTGAACAGGGTTCACTATTTATAGAAAATAGGTCTGGTTCGCTATCATCCCCTAGCGAACCAGATCCTACTTCGTTATATACATTAAACAGGCGAAACACCCCCTGATTCGTTAACATCCCCTGACGAATCAAGGGAAACTTAACTTAAGGACTAGTTCGCTAAACATCCTTAGCGAACTAGTCTCATACTTTAACGAACTATATGAAATAATAATAATTTATTACATTAAACAAACGACAAATACGTTAACCATAAATACAAAGACTCAAGATGCAAAACCGTGCACTAACAATAATAATAATAATAATAATAATAATAATAATAATAATAATAATAATAATCTTATCGAGTTTGAGTTTGAGTCAAACTAGTTGAGTTTTAGTTTGAGTCAAACTAATTGAGTTCATTTTAAGTCAAAGTATTCGAGTCAAAGTGTTCGAGTCTAAGAGTTTGGGTCTAAGTGTTCGAGTCAAAGTGTTCGAGTCAAAAGTTTTCGAGTCAAAGTGTTCGAGTCAAAAGTATTCGAGTTAAAGTAATCGTTTGAGTTTAACTAAAACTAATTGAGTTTCAGTTTGAGTTAAACTAATCAACATTCAGTTAAACTCAAACTAATCGAGTTTCAATTTGAGTTAAACTAATCAAGTTTTAGTAAAACTCAAAGTAATTAAGTTTGAATTTAACCCGTTGACTTTGTCTTGTTGACCGTTTACTTAAAAAAATGTTTTGCAATTCTAAGCTTGAAGGAAGTCTCAACATGAGGGAAGGCCAAAAGGACATGTTAAAAGAAGAATTCAACATATTTAAACTTACTCAAGGAGTATCGGTTGCCTCTCTCATCAACATATTTGAGTCACTCGTTACTAAATTGAGAAGTTTCGGTATCATCCCTGAGTTTACTGTGATCAACATGAAGTTGTTGGATTCACTGCCTTACGCATGGAATAGCAGTGTGATTACCATCAAGAGAACGACAACCCTGGATACCTTAACACTCTCAGAGTTGACTTCTACCATCAAGTCTTTTAATTAATGGATACTAACCTTCGAATAAACAATCAGTCAAAAGAAAATAAAGATGAGACAAGTGATGCGGGTGTGAGCAGTCAAGCAAGTATTATCATCCCCGAGTGTGCCGCATATGGAAGTAGTCAAGCAAGCACCTCGTTAAGTTCCACTACTGGAATACCTACACCTGCCTCTCGCATTCCCGATGTACACAAACTTTGCACAGAAGATTGTATTGATAAAGTCCTGCACTATAGAAACCATAATGCTAAAATTATAGATCAAATTCATAGCATTAAGTGTCAGAATGATGAACTTAAGAAAGCTGAAAAGATATACGCTACTAGGATTAAAACTCATGGTAATGATATGGAAAATCTTAGGGAAAAAGTTACTACAGCTAAAAATTTAGCCAAACGTCATGAAAAACATGTAATTAGCTCCTTTTATATTTCATAGAAACATCCAAACGATTTACAATGAAGTGGCAGGTAAGCGGGCAACAAGCTGCGCCGTAACCCCCTTTTGGATAGCAAACCCAATCCGACTAAAAACAAAGTTTTGATTCTTATGGGCTGATACGTTAATATACACAACTTTCTGAACCCTATTCAAAAGGTCCACGGCATCCGGAGCTAAGAAACCAAAAGTGTCAAAGGCGAAGGGGATAAACACGTGTTGATTCTCCAAACAAGCTCTCTCGTGTTTAGCAACCTTGCCTGATGCCGCCTTCAATGCTGCCTGGCCTGCTACAAATCCAGTGTCCCTAATCCCAACAAGAGGGGACACTCCTGTGAGGTCGACACAAGCGTGTTTTCCCCCTATCCACCCAAAAACAAGTATATCGGTCTGTCGTAATGTAGATCTTCCTTCTTGAGGAAGGAAGAACTTGAATTAACCCAAAGAAAAATTGTCATAGATGACTTTGAGTTATCATCTGAAGAATTGAATAAACTAATTGGGGCACAAATGGTATTACGATTAAAGTTAGGAATAGGCTATGATAGTTCTGCAGTTCCACCTCCTATTAATGATAACTATACTAGCCTTCCTCACCTTAGTTTTAATTCTCCAACTGAGGATGAAATGTTCTATGGCATTGGTCATGTGACAAAGTTAAAGACATTTGTACCCGCTGTTTCCAAGACAGTTGATCCAGTTGTTCCTCCAATAAGTCATAATGGTAGTTCATCTTCTTCAGCAGTTTGTGTAGAAGAAAGTGGGTCGATGGAAAGGCCTGAGGTGAACATAACTAGTTGTTCATCATCAAGTTGTGAGACTGAGGATAATTCAAGTAAAAGAAAAGTGTTTGAAATTAATAATCAACCAAGTACTTCATGTAAATACGTGCCACCAAATAAAAGATCATTTTCTCAAACCACTAATCAATCACAAAATCAATCACAAAATCCTGAGTCATACAACTGTTTTGATAAAACCTATTATGGTCATTATCAACAAAATTTTGCTGATTCATATTACACTAATGTTTTGATGATTGGGGTCAATCATCAAATGTGTTTTATAATCATGCTTCTTTCCACGGATCACCTTTCCCACCACACCAAACATTTTATAGTTCTGATAGTTCTATAGTGCGCCTAGAAGAAAGTGTTGTTTTGTTTGTGGTCATTCTCACTACGTGAATACCGACCTTCGGCCACACATGTGGTCTGGGCGATTTGCCACACTTCGGCTTAAATGTGTGGCTAAAAGGTCTTTGACCATGTTTGAAAACCTTCCAGAATGTTTTGGCTACACATATTATTCTTCATGTGACAATTCTATACCTACTCAGGTACTTTTCGCCACACATTTGAAAAAAACAATGACAAAAACTAGCCACATTATAAAAACGTGTGGCGAAATATGACCTACAGTCATAGTTTGTTTGATCTTTGATACAAGTGACCAAAAACACATGCATTAGCCACAAACTGTGACATTTAACTAGCCACATGTTTTAATAGTGTGGCCAAATGTGACAAACGACTACTGTATTGATAAGAGATGTGTCTAAAAGGTAAAAGATACAACCACTTATATTACGTTGTGTGACCTAATGTCAAATTTTCTAGCCACATTTTTAATAAAGTGGCGAAATATGACAAACAACCATTGTATTTATTAGTAATGTGGCTAAAACACTTAAAATATATGGCCACTTATACGAGGTTGTGTGACCAAAGAGTAGTTTACTTTTATTTTTCCTAAGTTTTTTATTGTCACTGATACACTTATTATGTGTCACTATAGGTGATAAATTGTCACACTTAAATATTTTTAAGTGTGTCCAAATGTAATTAATGGCCACTTATAGGAGGTTGTGTGACCAAAGAGTAGTTTACTTTTATTTTTCCTAAGTTTTTTATTGTCATGGATTCACTTACTATGTGTGGCTATAAGTGATAGTTGTCACACTTAAATATTTTTAAGTGTGTCCAAATGTAGTTAATGGCCACTTATACGAGGTTGTGTGACCAAAGAGTATCTTAGTTTTATTTTTTATAAGTTTTTTATTGTCACAGATACACTTATTATGTGTGGCTATAAGTAAGAAATGGTCACACTTAAATATTTTTAAGTGTGTCCAAATGTAATTAATAGCCACTTATAAGAGGTTGTGTGACCAAAGAGTATGTTAGTTTTATTTTTTCTAAGTTTGTTATTGTCACATATACACTTATTATGTGTGGCTATAATTGATAAATGGTCACACTAAAATATGTTTAAGCGTGTCAAAAACGTAATTATTGGCCACACGTTGATTTGACGAGTGGCGACGTCATCATTGCCTTTACAGTTTCTTTTGCCGCCAAATTCAAATTGTCAGGGAGATGTACCGGCGGTTTCCGATGGTGTTTAAATACCACTCACAATCACAATCACAATCCACAATCACAATCACAATCACAATCCATAATCATAATCCACTATCACACTCACAATCCACCTTTCTTCCGATTATAATTTCCGATAATGGCTGCAGCTTGGCTCGAACGTGCACCGGGTGCTCAAGCCCCCATCTAATACGATCCCATGTTTTTCACGATACGATTCCACTTTTTTTCTGGTGCCTTCCGGAGGAATCAAAGGGTGAGGTATATTGACTATGTCAACCCTCAAACCTTCATGTACCAACAACTTAACCGAATGGTTAGGTGGCTTGGGTACACAACTGTTGATTCTTTCAGCACTGGAATGGTAGTGCCTGGAATCGAGGTGGCCTACATCGAGTTGAACGACTTGGAGCACTTCAAGGCGGTGTCCGTTTATGGGGCATTCCATTCTCAGGTGAACCTTCACCTCCATAGGCTTAGGGACTCCACCTACACCTCCGCATGTACGAGAGGATCATGCCCTCTCATACTCCAGAGGAGAATCCGGATGTAGATTCAGATACGGAATCTACAGGGAGGTCTACGATGGATGTCGATGTAGATTCTGAGACGAAGTCGGATGCTAGGAGCTAGTTATAGTTTTATGTAATTTTTGGTTTTCTATATTAATGTAAATGTTATTATTGTAATTTTTATATTTTGGTATTAATATGTTTATGTTATGTGAATTGATTAATCATATTAATTTTTTTTAATACATAATCACTTATATTATGTGAATGTTATTATTGTAAATGTTATTATTAACTGTAAAGCGTGGAGCGTTTCCAAAGCATGATATATATAACTGGTGGCTGAAATTTAATGACTGGTTTTTTTTAATACCTAATCACTTATATTATGTGAATGTTATTATTGTAAATCTTATTATTAACTGTAGAGCGTTTCCAAAGCGTGATATTATTAACTAGGAGTTATTATTGTAAATGTTATTAATTATTAACTGTAAATGTTATTATTATATTTTGGTTTATGCATATGTATAGCGTATTGGATGTAGTTTTTTTTAATTAACTTTAAAATAGATGTTAGTGTGATTGAATAACAAAATAGACCTAAAATTTAATTTTTGGTAGTTGAGATAGTAATTTATTATAGTTCAGTTGATTTGTAGCGTATCTAGTAAGATATACTAGTTTTTTTATTTTAATTAACTTGAATGTAGGCTATTATTACATAAATACATTTCCAAGATTTTTGACAGGTATTAAAAGCGTACAAAGCGTGTGATTTACTAGTTTTTTTTATTTTAATTAATTTGAATGTAGGCTATCACTACATAAATATATTTCCAAGATTTTGGACAGGTAGTTGGTATAAATGTAATTAATTTCCAAAAATAATTAGCTTCTATGCGTTTCCAAAGCGTGTGGAAACCATTTTGACAGGTAGTATGCAGTTATAGTGTGTTATACACTCAACAACCAACTATATAACAACAGAGACTTTAATGACTGCAATAAAACTGGTGACTGAAATTTATTACACTTCTATATATGTTATGTGAATTCCAAACTTGGCCAAGCAGAAAAAATCTAAGGTTTCCACAGATCTTAAACTTCCCAAAGATCTTATATTTTGATAAAATCCTTTCCAAAACTCAATGCCATCACCAAATCTTAAATCTAAGGTTACTGGTGATGGCATTGATTTGGAAGCGGTTTTTCAAAACTGAATTTTATTTGTTCAAAGGCTTCTTCAAAGTCTGGAGGGTACAATTTTGGTATGCAGGTTAGTGAAAAGAATGGCATAATGGTCTTTTTTTATATAAAATGAGTTGATAATGTTTTGCAGGAAACCAGCTGTTGAAAAGTATGTTGAAACATAACCAAATAGAGGTTGTGCAAGAAAAAAAACCATCAGACGAGAAATGATGACTGTCATCGAACACCCTAGACAACATGATGCATTTTTGGGCTTTCTTTGTATTAATATAACTTTGATATCGCATGAGTTAGTTATGAGTGTAATGACTTTATTGATCTTACTATGGTACACTACAAGTCAATTGTGACTTTTATCGATGTAACATGATGTATGTTTGAACTTGACACCAATTGACCAAAATAGCCAGAAGATGAAATGAATTCAACAAACCGGCCTGTATGTATAAGTAGTAATAGTATTAAAAACAACCAATATTTCTTTAGTTTAAATTAATAAGTACAAAGTAAAGAATGGTGATATCATGTATCACAACTATATTTAAACATTATTTACATCTAACTAGCCGAACGAACACAACTGCTGGGTCGACAACCCCGACATCGGTGTCAGTCTCCATTACGAATAGTTTTAGGCTTTTTCCCGGGCCTCCAGTAATCATCCGGGGACTCATTACGAAGCAGTTGATTTGGTTGTAAAAGTGGCAATGTATTACCCTCATGAGGGAAAGTTACCGTACTAAATTCCTCATTGACCTCGTCATACGAATGCCTATAATTCTTGGGTGGAGTCATGAGGACAACATGTTTTTTTCTATCCAGCTGATCTTGAACATAAAATACATGGCGTGCTTGCGAGGCCAATATGAACGGATCATCCTTGTGGCCAAATTTGTTTAGGTCGACTGACGTGTAACCAAGAATATCATGTTTGACATGTTTACGGTCAACCCATTGGCACATGAAGACCGGAATTCTTTTAGTATGATAATCTAGCACCCATATCTCTTGCAAAACCCCAAAATAAAAGTTTTGTCCATACGTCACCACGTCTTTTTTGATGTGCATGTCATCCGCCTCTACACCAACCCCGCTGTTCTGGTAAACTCTACCATCATAAGATTTTGTACGAAATTCAAAACCCGTTGATGTCGTACGAGTCGTATTTGTAAACGTTGCGGTGTGCTTCGTGTGCAATCCACTTTACGGTTTCCGATACGGAACCTGGGGAGCCCACTAGCTCTCTTTCAACCTGAATTTCATTACAAGGATTAGATTCTTCACCTACATTGCAGAAACTATAAAAGAATTTTAAAAATTATAGAAGACTTAATAAATTGATCTACCTTGTCGCGTAACCAGTCACCAAACTTTAAAGTATGCTCCTTCTCCAGCAATGCTTGTCGTTTACCAGGCGTTTGGTTTTTCAAGATGGTCTTGTGTTGTCTGCAAGTAGGAGTATAATATATTATGAATTAATATATATATATATTTATATGGGTGCAGTTACTGTACGCTAATGCCTTAACGTACGGTATATTCTGATTTAATATATGGGTACGTTTGCTGAGCGTTTAAGTTGATTTAATATATGGGTGCATTTACTGAGCATTTAAGTTTTCTATATATACAGTAACTGCAACCTATATATATATATATATATATATATATATATATATATATATATATATATATATATATAATTTAGAGTATATATGTTAGTAATACTTACTCGATATACAGAGCTATTTCAGGCGTATTCTGCAGCACATAGAAATGTGCTCTCTTGAAAAGATCAGGAGAAACATCAGCTGATTTAACGCCTGTGACAGGAATTGTCTCCCCATTATCATCATGCTTATCATGTGGAATACCAACACTCTTGATGTTTTTTTGGTATTCACTCAGAAACTCGATTGTTTCTTCCGCAATGTTCTCCTCAGCAATGCACCCTTATGGATAAGTTTTGTTTTGCACATGCCCTTTGATAACCATCATACACCTTTCAAAGGGATACATCCAACGAAAGCATGGTGGCCCACATAATTTTATCTCTCTTACAAGGTGCACGGTTAAGTGAACCATGACATCAAAAAATGATGGCGGAAAGTACTTCTCCAGCAGGCACAGTGTAACTATTTGCTCTTCCTGCATCTTATCAAGCTCTTCTACAATGATTTCTTTACTACAAATTGACTTGAAAAAAAACAAAGCCTGATTATAGCATTTCTCATTGGTTCTGGCATGATGGACCATATTGCAAGGGGCAGAAACTGTTGCATAAGCATGTGATAATCATGTGATTTAAGGCCTTGTAGCTTCCTTTCTTTAAGATTCACTAAACTAGAGAAGTTAGAACAATACCCTAGTGGAGCCTTCCATTTATACAGTGTTTCAAGAAACATGTCTTTTTCTTGCGCTGATAATGTGAAGCATGCTGCAGGCAGTTCTGTATTGTTGCCTTTTGCTTTCAGTTGCAACTCCTTTTTAATCCCAAAAAACTCCAAATCCTTTCTAGCTGCCAATCCGTCTTTTGTCCTACCGGGAATGTTCAGCAACGTCCCGACAATACTTTCTGCCACATTCTTTTCAACATGCATCAAATCAATACAATGTTTGACAGGTAAATACTTCCAATAGCTGAGCCGTTGGTACCATATGTTGAACTTCTTCCAATATTGGTGCGGCGTTGTGTTATACCTTTTCCTCTTACTCCCTCTTAGGGATTCAGATCCCTTTCCCCATTCATTGTTAATGTTTTTGACCTCGTCGTATATCTCTTCCTCTGTCATAGCCTCTTTAGCGGTTCTCGTCTCCTCTTTTCCGTTGAACGTCTTTGTTTGTTTTCTGAAAGGGTGGTCATGTGATAAATACCTTTTGTGGCAGCATAACTCTGATTCTTTGTGTGATAAAGTCGAACACACTGAGTGTCGCCCCGACACACCACACAACCTTTGAATCCACTGTAAGGTAAACCACATAGTGTACCAAGAGCAGGGTAATCATTAATCGTCCATTACATAACTGCACGAGTGTAAACATTTTTTGTTTATATGCATCATATGTTGGCTCCCCGACCTCAAATAAAGATGCTAGATCGTCAATTAAAGGCTGTAAAAACATATCAATATTGTTTCCTGGCACTCCGGATATTAATAAGGAAAGCATGATGAATTTTCTTTTCATACACATCCAAGGTGGAAGGTTGTAAATTACTGCTAAAACAGGCCAGGCACTGTGGTTTCTGTTGCCTCTATGTACGTCGACCCCATCAGTGCAAATCCCTAGACGAAGATTTCTTGGATCGCTTCCGATGGTATCGGAGTACCTGTCATCTATGGCTTTCCATGCTGGTGAATCTGATGGGTGGTGTAAAACACCGGGTTTATTGGTACTCGTGGCGTGCCATGTTAAATTCTCTGCTGTGGTCTTTGATTGAAAGAGGCTCTTGAATCGTGGAATAATGGGAAAGTACCACAGTACCTTAGCGGGCGTGTTTATGTAAGTTTTGTTAGTCTTCTCATCCACCTTCCACCTTGACTTGTTACAAACTGGACATGCTTCCAAATCCTTGTAATCCTTATAGTAAATAATACAGTCATTTATACACACATGTATCTTTTCGTATCCTGAGCCCATTGCCTTCATCATCCTTTTGTCCTCATACATATTATTTACCATTTCGTTATCTACAGGTAGCATCTTTTTCAACAATTTCAGAAGTTCATCAACGAACTTATGAGATACCCCGTGCTTGCTCTTCAAGTTTAGTAGTTGTACTAATGCAGACAACTTGGTGAAGTCAAGACATCCTTTATATAGGGGCTTCTCAACGTCAACAAGTAGTTGTAGAAACTGTTGACACTTCTTGTCGCCTTTGAAATTGTCTTTTGTAGCATTTACCATTTCTACAGTTTCACAGGCATCTGTTGGAATGTTGGTGTCAACAAACCCAGTATTATTATCATAATTAGTTGGAATGCATGTGTAGGCAAACCCAGTATTATTAACATTAGTTGGAATGTTGGTGTCGGTTTCTCCATGTTTTATCCAAGTAGTATAACTCTTATCAATTCCAAACCTGTACAAGTTATGTTCTACATCGTCTACACTAAGAGATACGTGGTTCACACACCGAACACATGGACATGAAATAGAAATTGGTGGTGATGTCTCCTTGCAGTTACGAACTGCAAAATGTAGAAATGCCTTAACACCATCTTTATATGCTTTACTGCACCTGTCGCCTACTGACATCCAAGACTTACCCATCTTCAAAGAAATTTTTTATTAACTGTGTCATCAACGATATATATATATATATATTTATATACACACACACACACACACACACACTAATTAACGCCAATAAATGTAACCGACTAATTAAAAGCAAAAATATTTGGTACTCACCTAAGATTAATGAAGCTGTTTGGTAGGATTTATATTGATGAGAGTTCAATAAATACACTAGCAAATCATTTATTAGGGTTTGGTGAGATTTTATTTGGTTCAATAAATATTAATTGATTTGGGAGTCTTCCAGAAGATAAACTCGATTATTGGCGGGTAAAAATGAAAATTTTAAACTTCTAAATTTCGTTATATAAATATTAGAAGAGGTTCTATTACGTTCTCAGGGTGTAGCTCAAACGGTTGAGGCGCTTGTGATTAAACATAGATTGCAAATACCGCAGGTTCGAAACTCTGGAGGGAACATATTTTTATTATTTTCAATGAAATAAATATACTGTGATTTTGAAAACACTCAAACTAAACTACTCATTAAAAGGCCTTTAAATCCGTTCAGAAACATAAAAATACATCATAATAGCTGGTCTAAAATCATAACAAAGTTTCTTAGCTTTTAATTACAAAACTAATTAAAAGCCCTAAAAACAACAAGAAGCAAATAAAATACAACATCTTCACTTTTTTTTCTGATTCAATCAATGAAGCTACACTCCTTGCAAGTTGATCCTCTAATGACTTATTTGCCCTTATCAAAATAGGAATTATGTCTGTACATCTTGTGCACACATCAGATCTTGTGGACGAAACACAATCAGACCATGTAAAGAAATCACATTTTTTGCCCTAAGTAAAAAAATATAGAGTTTAGGGTCAACAATTGTAGATGAATTCCAACTTTATTTGCAATTTCACTAACCTGAGATGCACAATTATAGAACCTCCGACCTGGATTTTTGGTGGTCCTTGATCTTCTTAGAATGGCTTCTTGACCACAAAGACAATAAACCTGAGATCGATTGTTACTGGATGTTGTGGTCCGCGATGAGGTTTCTTCCATGGTGAAAAAGGAGTTTTTATTGAAAACAAAACAAGATATATAAGTATATATATATATAGGAGGGTTTAGAAAGGAGTTGTTGTACACATGCGTGTTACCAGCGTTTTAGGATATTTATATATGTCTTTGTACAGTAGCGTGTTGCAAGCTTAATAGACTCTTTTGAACAAATATATAACATATTTTAAGCTAATTGATTACACGCATTTTTAACAAAGAAAGATGAGAACCATTAATCCATATTTACCATTCATCAAAAGATGCATCACAAAAAGTACCATTAATTACAATACATAAAGCATTTTAAGATAATCCATATATTTACCATTCATCAAAAGATGCCTTACAAAAAGTACCATTAATTACAATGCATCACAAAAAAACCAAAAAGAGAGAAGCTAACATCACCTTCACTCCGCCTTGTCCACAGTCTCCGCCCCCATCTCCTTAAAACTCATGTTGGTTGACACCGTAGTTATGGTGTCAACCAGGGTCTCACACACTGAGTCGTAGCATTCAGACTGTTGTTGCTGATAATCAGCAACCATTGCTCGAAACTCAATGTCGGCTTCCCACAACATTAGGTTACAGGATTGGAAGGTGTTTGTTTTTTCCCAAGCGAGTGTAGCCCTAATCTCTTTGACTTTCTTCAACAAAGAGTCGTCTTTCTCTTTCTGAAAATCCATCGTTTTTTTACTATGGCCTTCACGGTTTTCTCAGAAGAATTCATTTTTATTATATTTCTGAAACTGTTAGTGTGATTGAATAACCAAACATAATGTAGCTAAGTTTGATTTGTAGTAAGATATAGCTTAACTTTAATGTAGGCTATCATTACCATAATATTTTTCCCGGCATTTTTGACAGGTGACGTATAATTGTGATCAATTAATTCTCACAGGTGATATAAATGCAAGTAATCTCTAGATTAAACAAAAACACATGAGACAAGTTGTTGCGTTTCCCAAGCGTGGGACACCCTTTTGTTTTTTTAATACAGTTACTATTCGTCCGGTGCGTTTCCCAAGCTTGGGACACACTCTTGTTTTATTATTACAGAGTTACTATTCATCCGTGTGCGTTTCCCATGCGTGGGACACCCTTTTGTTTTGTCTGTGAGCCTTTTGGTTATATATACCTACACCACATTTGTGAAACTCATATACCTACATAATTTTAAATTATTTTTTTTAGTTAATAATTGATTGCTCGTCATCATCATCATCATCCAGATCCTACAAGGCTGCCCTTAGAAGGCATATTGAGGCTCAAATCGAGATAGATTAAGCTTGTCGGGAAACTCTTACTGAAAAATTTGTAAAGACTAGCAACAGCTTGGATGCCAGGGATGTCATTGCAAAAGTTCTTACTCGAATGCCCGCTAGTACTATCCGAGATCTTGATGTTTTGTTTATGGTTGATGTAGGACAGAGAGAGCTTGACGAGTTAAAACTTTTGGGCAAGGCAATTCTTGAACTGAATTGCTCAATGGAATTGAAGTTGAAGTTTCTTATCTCACTCAGAGATTAATAGTAATAAAATTTGTATGTTTGTGATGGTGTGTTTTGGTAATAATAAAATTTTTATGTTTGTGTTAAAACATTGATTCAACATGTAACTATTATCTTAAAGTGCATTACAAACTGTTAACAGAAGACTAGTGATCTCCATAACAAGTATCTTAAAGTACATAGCAGTCAGTTTTGAAATCATTCAAATTTTTTGTTGCCTTATCTTAAGTTCAGCAATCAACTCTTCTCCGGTTAAACGAGTGTCATCATTTTCATGGAATAGCAGTGCATTCTTGATAAGAGTATTTTTGTGTTGGTTTGTATCCGAGAGGAGGATTTTGCACAAATACTTTAACCTCAACCCTTTTAGCTGTCTTTTTTGTTCAGGGCCTTCCTTTTGGAGATTACACCCCCTGGTCTCTTCCCATCATATTTCTCCATATGTCTCATAGCAAAAATACCACAATCTATTCCATTACTTTTTGTTCTCCACCTCATCTTCAATCTATTGATTGTTGCTACTTGGATTTGCTGAGTAATGGGGTGTTTGATTGTTTTAAGATTCATGCAAAAAACGTTTCTCTACACAAAATAGAAAGCAATTTAAGTATTCTGACAATTTTTATAACAGGTATGTATGTTTTTTGGGTAAAGGTATATATGTTTACCAGTATATCAGGAGTCTTTCCGTATCTTTCTTCAAAAACATATGTATGTTTTTTGGGTAAAGGTATATATGTCCCGCATGAGCCAATTTGTAGGAACACGAATTCAAACATTGTTCAAGCAGCTTACTTAAGACGAAAGTCTAGGAAGCCGGTAACTTATTCACAAGTGGCTGAACAACATTTGAACTCTGTTAAAGTTAATGATCAAAGAGAAAACCAAAAGGTGCCCAAGACTGAGGCCTGGGCTGCCTTTTTGAACTAATCATCTTTATTTTGTGTGTAGGGTACATCCAGGACTGTGTCTGGTGAAAACTAGATAATGGATAGTGGATGTTCTCGTCATATCACTGGGAATCTCGACCTACTAACCAACGTGAGAAATATTCAAGGGGGTTATGTAGCATTTACTGACAAAGAATGTCATATATTGAAACCGGGATATTTTATTCCCGAGGACATGGTTGTCATGCGATCACCACGATCGAATGATATTTATGTCTTAAACATGAGCTCTAAGATATCCACATCGATCGAAATATGTTTTGTCTCGAAAGCAACCGAGAAAGACTCAATTCTATGGCATCGTAGAATGGGTCATATACATGTTAGAAAGATGAATTATTTGATGGCTAATGATTTAGTGGAAGGTGTCTAATTGAAGAATTTTAAATTATCCGATCACTGTGTTGCATGTAAAAAGGGCAAGCAGAAGAAGAAGACACATCCTTCTAAATTATTGAATTCCATTAATACTCCTCTTGAACGACTCCATATGGATTTATTTGGTCCTGTGAATCGTGCGAGTATTTCTGGGGATTGGTACTGTCTTGTGGTGACTGATGATTATTCAAGATACTCATGGGTGTTATTTATGAGTGTGAAAAATCAAACACCGGTTTTGGTACAAAACCTTATCACCAAGATCGAATCTCTTTACAAACAAAAGGTGAGGAGAATTCATAGTAATAATGGTACTGAATTCAAAAACACTGTCTTGGATTTCTTTTATGCTCACAAAGGAATTCATAGAGAATACAGTGCACCTTATGTACCTCAACAAAATGGTGTTGTCGAACGAAAGAATCGAACCTTGATTGAAGCTGCACGTACAATGCTCGCTGATTCTAAGCTTCCCGTCCAATTCTGGAATGAGGCGGTGAATACAGCTTGCTATACTCTTAATCGGGTTCTAACAGTTAAAAGACAAGCTATGAGTTATTGAATAATCGAAAACCTACTTTAAAGTACCTGGAACCTTTTGGGTGTCCATGTATGATGTTGAAGAAGGATGCGGATAAATTTGAAGAAAAAGCTATCAAAGGTTATTTCTTGGGATATGCATCTCCAAAGAAAAGGGTATTTAACTTTACATCCGGTTGTGTTGAAGAATGGTACCATGTGGACTGTCAAAAGTACACAACTCCTCCTCAAGGGAAAGATCCCGATTGGATGTTTGACTACGATAGTTTATTTAATTCATTTACTCCATCAACTGAACACATTGACGAAGACCTGGTTCGAGCATATTTGAAGATCATTTGGCAATTCAAAGATTTTCAAGTTCTAATGATGTTGCAGCTCAATCTGATGCTCCAACTGAGGAACCTGAAGTTGCTTCTACAGTGGCTATCGATAATGTTTCCACTTCTTCTGATGATGATCAAGCTGAAGATCAAGTTATTAACCTTGACAGTGATAATGTTTCATCTCCTGAACTTGGTGAACATTACACTAACTTATTTGATAATGTTGTTGTTCCTGAGAATCCCACTCTTCGGATTCAAGGATATCATCCACAGGAAAACATCATTGGAGAACTTGATGTGGGCGTTCGTACACGTCATCAAGTTGCTTCGTCAAGTGATAATAACATATTGTGTGCTTACACTGATTTACATTCATCGGGAATTGTAAATCTTACTAAATTCACTTGATTTCTATCTCAAGTTGAGCCAACGACAGCTCGTAAGGCACTTGAAGATCCTTCTTGGGTAGAAGCTATGCAAGAAGAATTACAACAATTTGCACGATTGGGTGTTTGGGATTTAATAGACAAGCCTGCTAGAGTCAAGAAAGCAATTCCGACTAAGTGGGTATTTATGTGTAAGAAAAACGATCGAGATGTGATTGTCAGAAACAAAGCACGTCTAGTGGTACAAGGGTTTCATCAGCAAGAGGGTATTGATTATACAGAGGTATATGCTCCAGTTGCAAGATTAGAGTCGATTCGAATCTTCCTGGCATATGAAACTGAAAAACTGACCAAAAGGAAACATAAAAAAACTAAATGCAATTTAAAAACCGGACCAAAATGAATCAAAAACACCAAACCGACAAACGAAACAAAAAAACTGAAACAAAACTAATCCGAAATAGAAAAACGACCAAAACGATACAAAAAACCGATATGAAACCGAAAAACTGACCAGAACGAAACAAAAAAAAGCAAAACGCAATCAAAAAGCTTACCAAAACGAAACAAAAAAACTGAAACGTAGCCGACCAAAATAAAACAAATGAATCGAAACGGACCAAAAAAACGAAATGAAACCGAAAAAACTGACTAAAACAAAACTGAAACCGAAAAAACCAAGAAATCAAAACCGAAATCATTGAAACCGAGCAGATACCGAAACCGACCGAAATGAAAAAAAAACGAACCGAAAAAAACCCCGAAGAACTCAAAATTTGAACCGGAACAAAAAGTTTTTTTTTTTATGAACGAGGAGGATGGGAGAAACATTTTAGTTATTTTGCATTTTGCGTTTTTTATTTATATTTCGAGTTATTATTTTTTTAATAGTTTTTTAGAATATTTTTTTAGAGGTTTTTAAAACCCTTTGTATGTCAACCTTCACTTGAGTCAAGATGGGTTAGTTTTATCCATCTTGAGCCATATCCATCCTAACCCTCTATTTTAAAAATTATTGCCACCTCTATATATAGTCGAATACTAAAGAAACTCAGTTACTATAAGATGAAATATTCCTTAATTACTAATATGATCAAGTCATTTATAATATGTAAATGTGTTTAATTATGTATGTCTATACTTAAAGGCCATTATGAACAAATAAATCATCAATGTCATAGCCTCTTTTATACTTGACCTAGTTAGTGTGACTTGATGGGAGTTCGTTCAGCTTAATATTACACTTGAAGTTGAATCCATATTATTATCATTGAACAAATGGTGTAGATTTTCAAATTCAGCACACATCTGATATTTATAATAAAGAATTTCTTATTGCGTATATGAGAAACCCCAAAAGTCGCGTGTTTATTTTTCTAGTTCAAATCTAGACAATTAGTCCTTTCTAAATAAACTCGTGTCAGTTAATCATCTCTAAGGTATATACGCGTATCAGCACAACCAACTAACATGTTTCCTTTTTTTACTATCTTAATTGAGCTCAGTCCCAGTTTTCAGGGAACTATCATGATCCAAGAACATTCATGGGTGGCATATTAGCAATCATTGGTTTCTTTCTTCTAGTGAGCATGTACATTAATTAGTTCTCTCAAACCTTGAATCTTAATTAAAAAAAACTAGAAGTGTGACCGCACGATGTAGTGGGTATTTGAACATAGACCTTGGTAATAACGTAACAGTTATGGGCGTTTATGGTTCGGCACGACCCGAACACGACACGACTTTAAGCGGGCTCAACACAACACAAAAAAGTATATGGGTCGAGTAAAGGTTATAATTAATAATGTCACAAATATGAAATTTATTTTATTTTAGATAATATTGTAAAAATATGTAATGATTCATCAAGCTAGTTAATTTAAGGTTAAAAATTGAATTATCATGTGTTACGGTAAAAAAAATGTGTTACTATTTTCTGTATTTTAATTATAAAGTGAAAGGTAATGTGATTATTGAAGTTTATTGAATACCCAAAGTTGAGTTGTAATATTTGGAAGTGTTGTTTGTATCTTTGTGAGAAAAAATAGGTAGACAATGAATGTTTTTAACCATCTTTTGTATTATGATTGCATATTTAGATTGTAAATTCATGCTTTGTTAACTTGTACATTATAAATTAAAGCTCGGTATTGAATGAAATTTATATCAAAACGTTGAAAATAATGAGCCCATCGCAACGGTAAGTTTCTTTATTTTTATGATATAATATACTTCAAACTAAGAAAGAATATATAAAAATAAATAAAGTCGTCAAATAGAGGTTAAAGATGAGAGAGCAAATTTGTAACTATCATTTAAATTAACAAAAGTTTAAAATATATGAGAGGACAATATTATAGCTATATTTGAATAAATTGTAACACAATAATTCAATGACTATTTTGTCCCTATTAATGGTTGTATCATGTGTTTGATAGCTTGTAATTTACTTAATGGGAAATTCTTAATTTACCTTTCTCTCCTATATTATAGTATAGATAGATATAGATAATCTTGTGTTTGCACCCCTATTTACAGATGTTTTACTTATGCCTAATTGCTTGTAAATTGTTATCGATTCTAGCCATGTCATCTATGCGCATAGGGTCCATATTGAATAAATGAATACTTGTGCTCAAATTGTGTGATGCCCGTATCCTACCAGTTAAATACGATATCTAGTGCTTGACAAATCTTTGAAAGTCTTAGTTATCAATTTTTGGGCTTCGGTAATGATAAGGTAAGATTAAATTTGATACTAAGCATAGTTATTAAATGTCCTAGCTTCTTGCGCTTAGACCCATTTTTTCAGACGAGGCTCAATAAATACGCTTAATAGTTCCTAGGCAAGCGCTCTGGCTTTGTCTATGACGGGAACATGAGAAGATAAGACCATCCTCTATGGTGGGGCGCTTCGAAGCCCCTCCACCGTGCCACGTAAGCACCGAGGGCATCGAAGCCCTACCCCAAAGATGTCCCGCTATGGTTTAATGCCCCAAGGGCGTCCCTATATATGTGTGTGTGTGTGTGTGTGTGTGTGTGAGAGAGAGAGAGAGAGATGGAGAGAGCTGCTGAGAGGGGGTCCACCCAAATTCAATCACTGTGTCGGCCGTTGCATTGCCCTTTTCCTCGTCGCCATTGGTTCTCGTTGGCGCCCCACTATGGTGTTCGGCGCCCAAGTCGCCCAACAAACCCTCTTGAGGGCGCCCCATAGTGGGTGGTCTAAAAGCCAAGCAAAAGAAACATAAAAGTGCTATTGAAACTTAGATCTAGGAGTGGTCAAAGAAATTACATTGAACATTTTGTTATTCAAGATTTAGAATTACGTTTAAATATTGACTATTTTAGAACTTTTTGTACTAATTAGATGATAATATATGTTATATAATATCTTTTGTTTACTGTATCTGAAGAGTAGTGTTATTTTTCATATACATAATATAATTTTAATTTTTTATTCAAGTGTTTGTTTTCCCTCATGCTCTCGCTTTTTTTGCGTCTTGCACCTAGGCTCCACGCGAGGCATGTGTGCCTAGCACATTTGATAACTATGATATTAAGTTATTTTGAATGTACAATCTTGTATTCACTTGGTATATTTGAATGGTGAATCACATTAGTTGGTTAACATAATGTAAATATGATTACTGAATCTAATCAGGGTAACCAATTAATGCCTTTCATTAGGTTTAATGAGCTTTCTAAGACCGTGCATAGTGAGACGCTTCCCTAAAGTGCCGGGGAACACAGCCCCCGGGACGCTTTGGGCGCTTTGGAGGAGTAGAGCGCTTCCCATAAAGCGCCAGTAGGGTGAAAGGTAATTTTGCGGGCTTATTTATTTATTTGTTTTTTTTATAAAAAGTAATAATAAAATAATATTGAGGTAATTATTTGAAGGGGGCGCAAAATGCCCCCCATAGGGCTACATTCACTACACATCACATGGTCTTTAACACTTTGTGAATATTTGTGAAACAATAATTATAGTCCTAACGCGCAAGAGGTGTAGCTACGAAACTTTGAAAATCTGGAAACTGAATAAATGTGTAGATCAAACTACAATGATTAAGGTAGAAGATTACTTGGTTGCAATTCTATAATCTTGGTCTAGATTCATAACATAAGAGTGAGTATTAATGTTGTGTATGGTAAAATCAGGTTTTTTTTTAACTCAATGTTTAAACATACACCAAAAATTGCATCTGGAAACCAAAGATTGGCTTAAAACAATACAAAACAGTCAAATTACTCATAGAAATAAGTAAAAGAGTTATCATCATTCAATCATTCATTAGGAGTTAGGACTTGTCTCCACCTAGTGAATTCGGTTAGACGAGTTCTTGATTAGGTTAAAAAGTAGCAATAAAAAATAAACAGTTGATAAAATCATGTTCTCTGTCCAAAACAATAAAAGAACAAACCCCAATACCCCATGGTAGTCTCAAGTCAACTTCTAGAACTCTGTAACTGTAACCGCCTGGTGCCACTTAAATTCATGATCAAGTTTTCTAATGGTGCTATACATGCATTTACAAAGTGAATCTGCAGTGTGTTATGCTGTATCCCTCTTTAGTCATTACATCGGAACTATATTTGTATATTCGATCTGCTGCATTGGATGATCAGGTACCGAGACTTTGGGTTTGTGATGGTCATGTTTGACAATCACATAGTGAAAACCATGCGCATGCACCTACCTTCAGATAAAAAATTCAAACTATGATGTGCGTTTGACCAACGCTATAGACATGTCAATGTTGACCTTTTTGAACTTGATTAAAACACAACATGATTTCACACCAACTCTAACATATAATTTGAAGCTATATGCTACATAGCCCTTCCAATATATAGTTATCACCAAATATTATTCAGTAATACTTTTCAGATTCACGTCAGGCTAAAAAATTCCATAATGAAGAGGTTCCAAGTAATGGTCACATTATTATGTAAATAAGGACAAACCCTTTTGTGTATATATTCAAGCTACTGATCCATACCCATATTATGTATAATTTCAAACTGCTATTCCTTACAAAAGTGATTATATTAAGTGGGAAATTACTTAGATAAACCAGAAATTAAGTAAACAGTGGATATCCTTGCATGTCCTCATCATAAACTACTTCATTAGATTCTATGTATGGTGTCTGCCTCTTTCTTTCTACCTTTTAGTCACATTTTAGCACCACGAGAAATAATAATACTTCCATAAGGTTCTTTCTGCTGTACCTTTATGTAACCACGAGACGCCAAAACTGCACGTTCAATAATATTTTTCTGTTTTAACACTTAACTAACATATAAATATATAACACTAGCACTAGGTATAATAAGAAACATACCACAAGCCTGGTAAAACAGACAGGCAGCCTTTTTCCGGTCCAATCCCAATGCAAGCTGGTCAAGTGATTCAGTTTGAGCACTTCCCGGTGTATCAAAATGTGCCTTCAGTTGCCTGAACATTAAACATTTTCTTATTTTAATCAACAGATCAAAACTATGTATGTATATATGATAACCTTACATTCGGATAGAATCAGTTAGCTGGTCAATTGGTTTATCAGTTGCAGGGACCTTTTGGGTTTGTGTTGGTCCACTTTCCACAATCAACTCTGAACGCATAAAAATGCAATTAATTAATTAAATATATTATGTAAAAGTAAAGCAATAAGTAGTTAATCTCATTACTTTCGGGTGACAAATTGTTTTCAGAAAGTTGAGCCAGCTTGAAATTGGGATCAGTGTGACTGAACGACAACTCCTCTGCCACCGGGTCAAGGCTACTCGCACTTTTTCTAGTGGATGAGTAACGTCTCTTCTCGCTTGACCTGAGCAATTTAAATCTCATAAATATAATATAAGAAAATGTTACATCAAATACACTTTCGGTCACTTCTGACCTGGTCAACCTATTTGACCCGTTCACTAACCTTTCAAAGTTGATATCTGAGACTTGTGGCACAAACCTGGGTCCAGATTCTGAGATCATAGATTTAGCTAGCCCGCCTGTTAGTTAAAAATAGACATTGATATATGTCCCCTTTATCATAAGTTATTTGCATATAGGAAAAAAAATCATACCAGAATTTGCAGGTGTAACTGTCATGTCAGCATCAGCCACTGGGCCCCCATTAGCCCCGGGGACATTGTTCATAAGGGTGCTGATGATTTCAGGAATCTCATGGTTATTGACATCTGGCATGTTCTTCTCTATGGATACCCCTAATGATCCAGATCCAACTCCACTATGGTGATCTTCAAAAGGCTAAATATTATAATACATTATGAGAATTTGCAAGTGTTTCATTACTGTGTATATGAATGAAAACACTTAAAAAGTTGGCTTTCTTACAAATGTTGGCGGGTCATGATAATTATTTGCTTCTGGTGGTGATGATGATGATGGTACTGGTGGATGTGGTGGCGAGTTTGCTCCTGAATGCAACAAATGATGTCACATTGGTAAGTATATAAGAATTGTTAAAAACAATTATATTGTTAGAAGTCATATATACCTGACGGTGAATCATGCACAGGTTGAGTTAATTTCATCCATTGTTTTAACAAAGGAAGAGGATAATATATATCCTTATTTCCATTTGTAAGCAAGCCATCAACTAGAGGGACCGGTGGTAAATCCATGAGTTTTTCAATTTTCATGGACCGAATGCCACTTGAAGGCTGAAGAAAGTCAATAACATATTGTTTGTTATCATTATAGGTTGTTGAATAATGTTTTGATAATTAAATATTGTTCAGAAATGTACCTTTATCTTTCTTCCTCTTCTTGAAACGAGATCAGAAGCGTCTTGAAGCCAAGATTGATACATATTTCCAGGAATCACAGTTTGTTCATAATCCATGATAACAGACGGGGCCCGCCTTGCTCTTTTTCTAGATGGTCTTCGCGTCTGTGGAATATGTTGAGCCTGCAATATTTGATTTTATTTCAACAAATGTATATGTTTCAACAATTGTATATTTCAAAAGATTACCTTATCCTCATCAGATTTAGGATTGTTTTGATGTTCTGGATGCTGATCAAGTATCTCATCAGCTGCAATTTACAACACCAATGTTATAATTTATAACAATAAGTGTCTAGTTTTTTAAATATAAAATGATTTAAGTTGATGTAAGCAGTAAAGTACACATTGGATGACTTTTAACCAGTTCACCTGTTTCTATTTTAGCTTAAATAAGTCTAATTTGTCTAATGTGACCCGTTAGGGAAAAATCATAACCAAAAATCAATTCGTTCATTTAAACGGGTCATTTTCTACCTATATTAGAGTCTGAAAATAAGATAATTAAATGTTACTTACGTATGTTAGGCTCGTCTTGTAAAGGTGGAGAGGGTATAACAGTATTTGGTAGGTCAAAGGTACGGTTATGTGAAAGAGACTTCTCTAGTGTCACATCATCACCACAGTCAATATCATCCCCTTCAATGTCAAACCTGTAATTTTCACCATTCAGTTATATATGTAATATTATGAACAAATTCCAACTTAGCCTAGTAGTTTATATAAAAAGATATGCAGTTGTTACAGTGATAAAATGATACAGTTAACTTGCACATTTACCAGCACAAGTATTTAAAAAACCTACCTCTCGAACTGATTGAAGCGTCCTGCATCTGTCTGATGTAAATCGAATCGATCAATTAGGGTGATGTTTTCAATATCAGCTGAGAAAACAAGAAATGCACGCCATCAGGAACATATGACAGAATCATAAAACCTGTGTCTGCAAGTAAATATATCCATAAATCATTTTAGATGTACCTTGATGATGATCATGAGGTAGATCAACATCCCCCTGGTTGCGGATGTATGACTCATCTATGTTGTCAAGATTCTGTAAACCGAAAAACAAATACATCTTAGAAATTTTAGCTTATTATGTTGTAAACAGGTAACTTTTATCAGTAGTTTGTGGCACAAATTTACCATGTCAATGTAAGCACTTCTGTTCATCCCCATTAGCGTGTCCGAGTTAGAAAATTGAAGATGTTGCTCAATGTCTCCTAGGTCTGCTGGTTCGTTATCAGGGAGTGTAACAGCTTCATATCTACCACAAAGTATCAATAAACAATTAAATGCAATAACTTAGATAAACCATGAAATCAAAGTCTATTTGACTCCACAAATGACACTTTGCCGATATGAATTAATAGAATGTGATGCACCAACTACAAAGCATATCTAAAACATATAACAGTAGTTTCCCATTATTAACTTGATACAATAGGGTCAATTATGTCACCAGTTGCTTTTCAGATAGTAGGGGTGCAATGTGCAAACAAGCCGAGCCGAGCCGAGCTCGCCTAGGCTTGGGCTCGGCTTGTTTGATTTACACAGAGCTAGAACTCGTTTCAGTCTCAATTTCTAAAGCTCGAACTTGGCTCGTAAGTAGTTTTTCAAGCTTGAGCTCGGCTCGGGCTCAGCTCATTTAATATTTTTTTAATTAATATATATATATATATATATACTAGTTTGAGGCCCGTGTAAATACACGGGTAGTTCATGAAAATACAATATTTAATAAATAATCAGTATACAAGAAACAATAAACCCGTAAACACTATTAATACAGTCGTTGTACAATAGTCTTTAAAACAAGTTTAAAGTAAAATATAATTATAAATATCAAATGTTTAAAATAAAAAATAAGAAGTAAATATTAAATTAACAAATTTGAAGCATAAATTTTAAAAATGGTAACTATTATTTTACTATTATAAATTTGTTAAAAAAGGTGAGGTTTAATGTAGGAGTGACAAGTGGCAAAACTTTGTAGTCTTTTATTAGAGAGTATAGATAATTATCTTTATATATATAATTTTTCCGATTATAATTTTATGTATAATATAATATAGTATAATAAACTATATATTTTATATCTAGCTATTTTTTCATAATATTATATAGATTATTAAATAATTATTAAAAATATATATTATAAAACTTGTATTAATAGCAGGCTTGCGAGCCGGCTTGAGCTCGGTAAGTGAAGCTCGGGCTCGTTTATAAAACAAGCTTACTTTTAGGCTTGAGTTCGGGCTCGGGCTCGTTTAAGCTCGGGTCAATCGAGCTTTTTAACGAGCCGATCTCAAGCAGCTCGCGAGCAACTTGGCTCGTTTACACCCCTAATAGTAATTATTCTACCTAAATGGAACTTGGTTTATGGTTAATTAGCAAATTCAAAGAGAAAACTACAACATAAGTGAAAAATCAACATATGGAATGACATTAAAGACTCACTTAGCTTGAGATTTGCCCTTAGGAAGCACGGTTGGATCTCGTTTAGCTTTAACCTTCCATGCTTCATTAATTTCCACCTACAAAATCCATTTCCCCAATTTTCACAATGTAGACAAAACCAAACATGAACATATAGAGAAACGGATCTGAAAGCGTACCAGAAACCGAGTGACGTCCTCTGTAGTAAACAAATAATAATTTCTAGTTAGTGAACATAATACAAAACAATGAACCAAGCAAATGATTGATAAATTGAAAATCACCGTAGAGTAATTTCACTTTCCGCTCGTACACAATGACAACTCCACCTGAAATTAAACAGTACTCGAAACATGAAATTCAAATCACTAATAAACCGAATTCGATGAAACAGATTCAGCAGCTTACCCATGAGTATTCCTGATAACCGTAGAGCCATTGGAACCGAAGGATTCAATATTTCTTCACTGCAATTGTCCAAAATAGGTCCGTCAGTTACCGCAATCGAATAAACACTAATAATAAAAAAACTATTAATTAAATCTGACCAGATGTTGATGATGTTAAGCTTATTGAGATTCCTCCGGTTGATTTTAGCATGTAGCGTTGCAGCTCTCCTAATAATCATACTCATAAACAGTCACGTACAAACAATTAGTCAAATATATAAACAGGATTACGATAAATTCAGCATCTGAAACACTTAAAATCGAATATAATGAGTTAATGACCTAAAGCGATTACTTAATAACACACAAATTAAAACGAAAACATATTCACGCCTTCGGTTTATCAAAATCACACAGTCACGAACATAAATAAGTTGAAAACTACGTTACACAGGATTACGGATTCAGCGTCTGTAACTCTTAAAACCGAAGAAAATAACCTAAATCTAAGCTATTATTCAATAACACACAAATTACAAACTTATTCAGGTTTATCGAAAACATACAATAACGAACAACAGACATAATGATTGAATAGGAGCATAAATAAGTTGAAATTACGTTTAAATTTATACAGGATTACGAATTCAGCTTATGCAACTCTTAAAATCAGGTCCCTACACTAAGCAATTACTCAATAACACACAAGTTAAATAGACTGAAATTAGACGTATAATTTCACGCATTGAATGGAGTAAGTATTGCGTACCAGATTTGACCGAGCGGAGCTTTGCGAGCGAGAAGCTGGTGAGAGTAGAACATTGTCTGTGTAATTAAAATGAAGCAAATGAATGAAGGTTTGCTGTTGTTAATGGCGGACTGTATGTGTGTTTGTTTGCTGACGTCACAAAATGTGTGTGAGAGAGATTTGATGTAACGGAATTGAGGCGGGAGGAGGAATCTTGTGTGGGTGGAATGTTGTACTTTGCTGACGTCACCCACATATACACACCTGGTAAATCTAATGGTATCGTATCGTTGTGCTTCGCTTGGTTGTACGTTGTGCATCAGTTCTTAAACTTTGCGTATAATTGGATTGTAATGTTATACAGAAATGATGATGGTATGTGAGTGTCATGTGTATATATTTCTGAAATGCATTGCTTCGCTTCGCTTGTTTGTACGTTGTGCATTAGTTAAGCAAGTAATGGGAGTGTGGAGACATGATATGATGACTATTGGATTGTTAACATTCTGTTAGATGTTTAGTTTTACAATAATAACATGAATTGTAAGTATAAAATGTATTTTTAAAATTCAGTTTTAGATGTTATTTTGATATATAGCTCTTATGTTATCAAATTCTTTTTTAACAATAACTAACTTGGATAACCTGATGATAAAAAATGACCGTATACATTAGCGATTACAGACAGTGTTAGGTAGTCCAAACCCACCATCTTTTATTCCAATGAAAACTCATCATCTGAAGACCCACTACGATATTATCCGGTTGAGATAGAATTCAAACTTAATATTTTAAGGCATTCGGCCCAGATATAATTTATTTCCCTTCCATTTAGTTAAGCAGATATTCATTTCTCTTATATTATCAACCAATTAATTACACTATTTTTATCCATTCAAAATTTGATATATAATAATAATATAATACGTGTGTATTTGTAACCTTTTATTTCAAAGGGACGTGTGTATCAGTAACGTGAACTACAATATTATTATAAAATTCACTAACTTTTATTTCCTGTATTATAAGGTTATTTTATATTATTTGTTTTTAATATTTAAAAGTTATTTGAGTTTGGTAAGATTTATGATCCGTTTATTTTTTTATTATAAAATTGTTTCTTAATTATATATAATGTATTTTTTTTAAAACTGTTATTAATTTTTAGTATCTCCATATTTTAACCCTTTTAAGGGTTATTTGGGTTTGGTGAGACTCATACTTATAAATTCGGGTCAAATGAATGAGATGTCTTCATTTACAAATAAAACAATCTGATAGCTTGAGAGTAGCAGGGATGTTTCATTTATATATATATATATATATATATATATATATATATATATATATATATATATATATATATATTTAAGATCTAAGATTAAGATTATTTTTTTCCTAAAGTAGACTTGTGTATCACGTAACAAGCGATATGTGTACATCATTTAGTGTTGTAAAACTCAGCCTAGGCGGCCGAGTACTCGGCGCCTAGGCGCTTCTCGGCGCTTCACTGCACCGATTTTCTTCTCTAAGGTCAAAAAACTCGGAATCGGCACCAGGCGGTCCAACTCGGTCCTAGGCGGGCCAACTCGGACCTAGGTGGCTCTACTCGGGCTAGGCGGTCCATCTTGGTCTTAACAAAATTTTGACTTTTATTAAAAAACCTCAATTTCTCCAAGAGCTTACCACTGTTTTTTTCCTTTTTCACACTAAGAATCAACATAATTATGTTCTAAACTTGCAACCACCATTGTTATCATCCGATTCTAAGTTCTAAACTCGCAAACATCTTATGTAAGTACGATTAGGTACATCTTTCATCAACTAAGACATGTATAGAGGTAGGGTACTGAAAAGACCCAAATACCCTTAAGTATCACCTGCGGGTTAATCAAAAGTCCCTCATAAGGCACCCACGAGACATAGGGACCACCCGCATAATTACCTGAGGAAGAAAGACCCTCATAAGACATGCGGAAGCATCTTGGCACCCTCAGAGATCATCCGCAAGACAATGTATCCGTCCGCGTAAATAACCATGAGGTAGTGCTCCGGGACAGCTGTCATTAACCGGTAACATTCTAGAAGATCTACCAAGATGCTTTCTTGAGCAATACGTAACCTCTCAACCAACCAAAAAAGGACAACTGGCAAGGCCGTTATAACCGTGCACATGGCCAGGGTTATATACCATCCTGTCATATGAAGACGCGTGTCCAGGTTGTTATACACGCACATGCAACGTATAAATTGAACCTATCATATGAGGACACTTGTCCAGGTGGTTATGAGAGAATCTTCCAAAGGGACAGCTGGCCCAATCACCTTCCCACACCCTTCGGCTATAAATACCTTCTCAACCATCATGAGGTATCCATATTCACTCCCACTGCACTTTCACTATTTACTTAAGTACGTTATCTTCATCAGAATTGTACTTATTCTCACGCCGGAGGGTGGTTACGGGAAGACCCCCCCTCTTGTCATTCCCGTAACGAGCTCACGGTGTCTGTTTGCAGGTTCACGTCACTGGACTTTGGGAATTGAGTTCATATCTATTGGCAAGTAATTGTATCCTACCTTGTGGACTCGTTGGATCTAAGACCCGTTAAGGGGAGTAGACCTGTGTTTCTTCATTGGCGTCATCCGTATTTTGGCTAGAACAACAAGAAATTTTTTCCGTTCTCTTTACGATATGAATCAGTTACCTAAAGGGCCGACGGAGAACCAGGTGCAGTCTTCACGTGATTTCAACCCAGAAACATCTATTTTTGCTCGACTCACGACTCCTACTGCACGAACCTATGTCGTAAACCCCGGAAGTTTTACTTTAGGTGGTTCAACTACCCGGGGACATTTCACTCCATTAGCTGATGCTACTCCGGTAGACACTGGAAATGTCGTTACACCAACGGGTCCTACTCATACTGACCTGGGGCATGTTACAACCCCAGGAGGTTCTAATTTGGGAGATTTGGAACGAATTATGAGAGACGCCCACCGAACTCACTCAGAGTTAGGCCTGGAAGAAGATTCCAGTGACTCTAATTCAAGAAGAGCTCGCCATCACAGCTCCAAATCCGAAGGACTTTTGTCTCCAGACGAATGGCTTCGTATCCAACAAGACAATTTGAAAGCAGAATATGAACGTAGGGTGCGGAATGAGCGTTTTCACGGCCGTACTCTGACGTATGATGAACCTCCCAGGAGATCTATTTCTTCTCCCATAAGGGGAAGTCACATTCAGTACAGTCAGCCACCAGAGCATAATATGGGCGAGATCCGGAGGTTACATCCTCGTCCCCGCATAGATATGCGGATACCATCTTATGAGACGAACGAGATGGATACGATTCAACTTATCGTCCGGAAGGTAGTTACTACAGCTGGGATAGCCGCCTCCCTTCATATGGAGGGGCTAGTTACCCGCGTACGGTCGCCCGTCAGGCGGAATACTAGAGTAATGCCGAGCATGATTTTTCTAAGCCATATCGTCCGGAATCCTTTGCAGAAAAGTCAAAGTTTATTTCGAGCATCGCGACAGCTCCATTCCCAATAAAAGCGAAGATCCCAACATCTGTTGGAACGTATAAAGGAATGACAGACCCTAGCGATCATTTACTGAGATTTGTGGCAGTCGGAGGAGTCAGTGGTTGGACTCTTCCATACTGGTGCCACATGTTTGCATTAACATTCACAAAAGCTGCTCGAGAATGGTTTGAAAAGTTGTCGGGCGGACAGATTAAAAGTTGGAACGATTTTGTAGCAAAATTTTCCCAGCATTTTAGTCAACAAAAGAAACATACCCGTGACCCCTCAGAAATATGGATGTTACAAGGCGAAATACTGAGTCTATCGAAGACTTTATTACTCGTTTTAATAACGAGAGCCTTAACATTGGTGGGGTTAGCGAGGATATGTTGAGGGGAGCATTTCGGAAGAATGTTCATAGTGATGCTTTGATCCGCACTCTCACAGGAAGAGACGGAATGCCCGAATCTTAGGACGAAATCATGAAAGCGGCAAAGTTGTTCGCAAGAACTGAAAAAACTTTGGGCTCCAGTAGTCAAAAACAATTACCAAGGGTCGAGTTTCAAACTCCAAGGCCAAATAGGCAAGCCAAGGGAACAATTTGGTCGAGGCTACAGTCAACTTCGGAATCACCAAAGCAATTTGATGCAAGGTCCTTAATCGGAAATAAGGGCAATCATAATTTTTCAACTCGGTCCTCCAACAGTTGGACCCTATTATCGAAGACTCCTTCAGAAATCCTCACCACTGAGAATTTGACCTTCAGAAAGCCTCAATCAATACCGAGGAAGTCATTCCTCGATAACAAAAAACGTTGCTCATACCATAATGATATTGGGCACAACACGAATTAGTGTGTGGCCCTTAGAAATGAAATTGAGGCAGCTGTTAAAAATGGTAAGCTTGAGCATTTGGTCAAAGACACGCGACCAGGGACTGGCAAGCCTCCCACAAGGGATAACCAGGGCACGGCCAAAAGACAAGTTAAGGATCTGAACTAATATGTATGTGTTATTGACAGGGCCGGCTATAAGGGAGGGCTGGGTGGTCGAGGACCCCGGCCCGACACCCCAATCGGCCCGGAATTTTGTTTTAAAAAAATTTTATATATATATATATATATATATATATTTATGAAAAATAGTATGTATATATAATGTTTAAACATAATTACTCAATCACTAGTTTGGTCTAGTGACAAATTAAAGAGGTGTGGTTTTCAATTAAAAGGTTATGGGTTCTAATCTCACTTGAGACATTTTAACCTTATTATTATAAAAAAAAATAGGTTTTTACACAACCAAATTATAAGACCCAAAAATTAAGGCTTATTTAAAAACTAAATTGTTTAACACAACAAGATACCCTTTTTATTAAGGACCCAAAAAATTTTCGCCTTCGGCCCAAAAATTTTTAACCGTTCTTGGAGCCGGGCCTGGTTATTGATTGCTTTTGTATTTTTCATTTGTATTTTGTAAAATATTTAGTAAACTTTTCATATTTGACATATATATAATCTCCGAAAAATGAATTTTTTTATAAAATACCATGTCCGAGTACTCCCCGAGTACACCCCGCCTAGACCGAGTACTCGCAACTCCCTAGTTGACCGCCCTAGGAGCGCCTGGCAACTTTTGCAACCTTGACATCAGTACGTGTGCTGTCAGCGTATGTGAAATGAAAACGATTGATATATTCTACTTTTTATAAAACATAAATTTTATGATTATTACTATGAACGTATGTATTTTTAAATGTGATTACATGTACCCTTGATAGTGTGATGTATATGTGATAGTATCCTCATATGAAACCTTTAAATTCAGGTGAGCCATTTCCTATATATTTTCAGAAAGACTCCACCGGTAACTTTCACTTAAATAGAATTTCATTAATTACATTTGTTTGTTTGTTTACCACGGTGATGTAATTGCTGAAATTTTGAATTTTAAATCCAATAGCCCGTTCTTCCTTTCGTATTTTGTCTTTGTTTATTTAAATAATTATTTTTGATATGTAAAAACGGTAATTTTAATGATTGAAATGTGGGTGAATGTGGTTGTTTCCCCTTGTGCAAAACATAATAAGTTTACAAGGCAGTATATGGCAAGTGTTGATAATTGGGTTGCTATATATATTGGAGGACAACAATTCTTTGAATAAAATGGATACTACGGACTTCACGACACACGTATGGGATTTTTGTTTTATGAGATGTTGGTTGTGTGCCACTGATCGAATGATATATGTTGAGACTCTTGTGTCACCGGTAAATTTGTGATTGGTGAATCGTTTGCTTTCCTCTAGTAAGTATGTATGTTCTCGTTATAATTAAATATGAGTGGTAATTTTTAGTGAGTCGGATCAAATATGTTGAGACTCTTGTATCGCCGGTAATATGTTCTCGTTATATTTTAATGTTATTTAGTGAGTCGGATCAAATATAATTTCAAACACTCTGACGTGTAAATAAACTATTTATATATAATTGTGTTTGATACGTCGTTCTTTTGTATTATTCAGCTAATTATATTTAATTGTATTAAATGTATTGTGTAATACGTTTATTAAGCATGTTTGTGTTTATGAAAATAACATATTGAATTAGATATTTAGATGTGTCGTGTTAGGTATGTTGTATTTGTTTTGTGGTCTTTGCCTTCAAACAAGAATAGATTTTTCAATAAGATGATTGAAAAAAAAATTGTGCATTTTTATTAAATTGAATACCGGTATGGATCCGAAAAAGTTGCACAAACTTTAATTATCTACATATACTAAAAGAGAATGTTGGCGTCACAGAAAGTGAAATAGGTTCCGTGATTTTGCTATATATATTAGATATTTGTGCACTGAAAACATGTAGCAATTTATGGCCGAGTGGCTTAGGTGTCTTTAGATGTTTCACTAAGTTGCTCAGGTTTGACTCATGTCATTGATTGTAAGTCCCGTATCTGGATCACTACAATATGATATCAACCAAACGAGTATTGGTGCGGAATACCAACACTCGGTGATTCAAGAACACGAACAACAACAAGTAAATAAACATGATGTTGCTTCAAAACACACGTATATTAATGAATACGTCGGGTGCTTAAGCACTTACAATCAGTGGCGGAGGTACATATAAGAGACCGGGTTCGCCCGAACCCGGTGTTTTTTCGGTTTTATTTATAGCCTACACTATCGTAATAACGAACGAACCCATTGTTTTCAAGCGAACGAACCCATTTCATTCTAAAAAAAATATTATTATAAAAGTATTTAGTGGTATAGTTTTTTGGCCGGCAACAGAATAGAGGAAACGATAATGGAAAAAGAAAGAGAGAAAAGAAGAAGATGATACCATGAGATATTATTATTTATCTTTTCTTTTAACAGTGGCTTGTTTGAAAATAAGCCCATCAAAACTTATATATATTCCTATTTAATTATGAGTTTCCTTCAATTTTTTCTCAGACAATTGAAGGTACACCTATCAAAGGTGACCGCTAAATATTTCAAAAATTTTATTAGCCTGTTCTTGATAGTTTTTGACATTTTTTATCTTGTTTTTGTTAACTTTGAAATGAAATATACCAACCAAGGTATTTTTGCTGATGATATTACTAATATTATTTTATATAACCTTTATGTTAGCATTCAAAAATATACATATAATTAAATTTTTGGCATATACTGTATGCAAAACTTTTAATTAAACGTTAAGGTTTGATCAAATTCTTTAATACAAATTACATATGATAAAATGTCTCGACAATAAGTTAGGAGTTATCGAAAGATGAATTTTATGTTTGTGTCTTGTATAAAATGACGATACACTATTGTTATAACAATGATATTGCATTTTTTATGTGATCCGACCCGACCCATTTCAACCCGAAAACTTAAACGCCGGATAGTTATTAAATCAAAGCAACGAAAAATTCTGAACCCATATGAGCAAATTTCTGGCTCCGTCACTTCTTACAATCCTTGAACAAAAGACTTGGAATGAACAACACTTTAACCCTATACATAACATCACTATATATAGGGACACTAACCAACTAAGGCCGGCCCAAACAAACACCAAGCCCACCGAGAACCCACAAGTGTTCTCGGTTTACATTATATCCCGAAACCCAAGCCCATAATCAAGATAAACTAAAACAAACTAAGCTCAAACCACAAAACTAGGCCCAACAATCTCCCCCTTTGTTTGTAGCTTAGTCTTTAATTTTGCTCCATGTAGTCAACATCAGCGTCCTTCAAAGCACCTGCCCAAAACTTGCAACGAATGATAGTGGCCACCATTCTTGTGAATTCTTTAGCAGCCGTCTCAAAAATCAAATCTGCAACAATCTGATGAGTACTAAGCGTCTTGATGTCTCGTTCTCCCAGCTTTAACAGATCTCTTGGTTCAACAAATTTGTATTGACCCTTTCCCTTTTTCAGCTTAATAATAACAGTGGCGGTGACACTATCATATATCCAAAATCTCATATCATCCAGTGTTCCACCAGGTATCTTGTCAGGAACAGGAATGTGAGTAGCCTTATTTATTGCCGGCCACATTACATTAACCATAGTTTTTCCAGTCCTCGGATCCAGGACTCCCTTGGCTTTCTTCAGAAAGGACTCTGCAGTAGGCATACTTGGAAAACCTCTATCAACTTGACCTTTTAGAAAATTCCAGAACTCTATACCACGCTTATCATTCGTCGGATTGGTGAAAGGAGAATTTATTAAATCACTCAAGTCTACTTTAGTCCAGGAACCGAAATCTTTCATCTTCTTATAATATTCAGTGACTCCTGACTTCCTCTTCACCCACCACATATTTTTATCCACGTCAAAACCACATGACAGAACTCCCGATCGATCTCCATATTTAGCATTAAAGCCCTTTTGAAATTCAATAACAAACCTGTCTGGATGATCCGACGATTCCACATTCTGATTTGAGTTTTTCATCACCAGCAGCTTTTTCTTTCCCTTTTCAAGAAGATTCTTCTTAATTCTGTCAGATTTCTCTTTGGAAATAAGAGGAGCATCTAGATATTGTTGCAAAGATTCCGAGTCATCAATATTTTTCAACAGGACGATCAGTAGAGATAGCACCTTGACTCACATTGGGTACTTTAGAGGTTACATCATCACTGCCTTTAAATTCATCTCTAAACTTTTGAAAGAGCTTTTGTTGGAAGTCAAGATAGAGTGCAGTTAACTCTCCCATATTGGACTGTAATTCTTTAATCTTGAAGTCTTTATCAGAATTTCCCGCCTCCAATTCCTGAATACGAACATTTTGACTACCGCATCTTGTTCGAGTTCAAAAACCCGACGTTGCAATGCATGAACATCAACAGGAGCATCTTCAAAAATCACCCATTTACCTTTATTCTGAAGATAGGTTTCCTGCATCGCCAGAATCTGGGAAACTTTATCTGACATACTGGTGCTTGACTGACCCTGAGTGTCTGGGCCAGATGAGCCGGAGGGAATGTCTGTAGTGTTGGTATGAGGAATTTCTGCCTCAAAATCAAAATCAAAGTCATCACCAAAATCACTAGTCAATAAATCATGGTATGATGGCTCATTAGCAGGTATATCTTGTTCAACTTGTGTTTCTGGAGCAGGTGTCTCAGGTTGTGTGGAATGTTGAACTGGGATGGTTGTCTCGTTTGTTGTTGGTGTAGTGGTTGTTTCAGATTCATCTATCAGCACTCCAGGCCTCGGATCTTTCTTTCTACGTTTTCGAGGACCTAGGTCTGCAGTTGGATCTTCAGCTATGTTTTCTTCATTGACTTCAGCAACAGACTGAGGAGGTTTCAGAGCAGTTGACTGTAATAAAGCTTTCACAGCTTCCAAAGCACTTAAATTTTCAGTGCTTGGAGGGATATCTGTCTGACGGTGTTCAGTTTCATCATCTTCATCATCAGAAAGTTCGAAAGTAGCAACACGCGGTTGGACTGGTACCGCATGTTCATCAGCAACCTGAGCCATCACAAGCTCAGCTTCTGTCTCAGCAAATTTTCCGAATTTCACCAGATCATGAAGGCCCCGATAAACAATCTTGGCCCCCTTTCTGTTTTGTTTCATCAACCCAAAAGTATTGGACCCCAAAGACTTCATATCCAAGGTCTCAACAGATTTAACCAATGTAGTATAATGAGAATCAAAAATCATCTGTAAGAACCTTGGATACATTAAGAACATCTCCTTTTTCTTAGCCTTTAGATTGCTCATCATTTCATTGAAGACGAACTTGAAATAATTGTAATTCCAATCCATGATCAGAGCAACAACAGCAGATGTCTGAGTGTGACTGATCTCATCTGAGCCTCCCTTCCTCCCAGAGATACATGTGAAAAACGTGTGGAAAAGGTATCTCCAATACGGGTGGAATAACTTCTTGATAGCAGGAGTATAGGTACCCTCATAACCCATTCTTGTAAGAACTTCAGTAATTTCAGCGGCAGCATACTCTGTCAGGTAATCAGGATGATCCCCAAACATAAGAGCTTCTCTGATAATACTCTCTGTGATAACAATGGGCATCTTCTGTACTTTGGAGTCAATAGACATAGCTCCATCTGGACCTTGAGGGTTGATTGATGCATTGTTCCAAAAATCGGAGATCATCTTCTTACATATGGCAGGGTTTTCTCGTAGTGCATGAGAAATCCTGCAAGTGTTGAGAGCTACTATCATCGAATTGAACTCCTTGTGAGCCATGGGTGGATCATATAAATATCCAGCCACGTTATGTGAATCAGCAACCTTTAATGTGTTCTGATCAGCCATATATGTTAGTCAACAATGAACACTTTGAAAATTGATTAGAAAGAAGAAATTGAATTACGGCACAGAAGAAAAATATGAATTCGGCTGAGATGATTAGAGAGTTAGTAAAGAGTGAAGTAATAAACATGAAAAGAGGAAACCCTTAAAATATTTATGCCCACTTCAGCGGGGCGAAAACTCTTTATGGGCTCACTACAACGGGCCGAAAAAACATTATTTGGGTCAAGCTAGGCCGAAAAACCAAAAAACCAGCCCAACTCTTTATGGGCTTTGAAAAACAGAACTCATGATCCATTAAAATTGATCCAAAACATGCAACTCCTTTTAACCCAAAGCAAGAAAACTTAATTTACGCGAATATTTCGAGGAGAGTAATTTCGAGGTAAAATAAAATTAGACACACGAAAAACAAAATAAAAATAAGATCAAAATAAAATAATTATTTATCCACCAAAGCAACTCCTTTTCGAATTTTAAAGTCGGGATCAAATTTCAGTTCTTAGCAAAACTACCGCCTCTTTTTATAAAAAGATCCGAACATGGAATCATATCGTTTAAGAGGCTGTCACAAGGATTCATATTCAGCGTTATTATAACATAAGAGACAGGTTGATAGCAGGTATAACATACTTAGCATGATTTTCATTGCATCAGTGATATGATTAGGGTTCAGTTCGGCATAAAGCTTAGATGGACATCACTTATGGACCTGTGGTGTCTCCTATCTCTTCTCAAAGCGTATTTGGCTTTCCCCAGATCACCCCAATTTGACTCCAACCCCCTAGTGTTTGATCAAAGCAAAATTTTAGGTTTTAAGGTTGAACGTTGGATTTAGTGCCAGTAAACTGACAAACCTTTCATTCAAGACATGACAGGACTTACTTGTGTGCCCCATCTCTGTAGTTCTAGTTTGTCCCTTTAAGCCTTTATTAAAAAATAATTTACTAGTAGATAAGTAACTCATAAATAAATCTTTTGTTGAATTTTTTTTTGAATAATAATAAACATAATAGCACAATATTTTTGGTGATCAAGACACTAACGGGCTCGTGTATGACTGGGTAATTGCTTTTCTGTCTATCATTCGGAGAGATGTATCTGGAGACATGCACCTGTCTTCAAAATGACTCTCCACATTAAGTTTAGCAAATTTAGTTTATATCACTTTAACTTTTACGCATCATGGAAAGCTATCGTACAATATCAATGACTGTTCTAGAGCCTTTTAAGCTTAATAACTTCACCCGTTATGCACACAAAAACGATTTATCTATCATTTTCCAAAGGTAGGATCAATTTTCATTTGAAATATTTTTGATGCTTCTAAAAGCTGTTAACTGAATAGTAATATCATTTCCCAAGGAGATTTAAAAAAAAAAACATGCATGTTAAGTATTCAGTCACCCCGGTCACTATCAAGCTTTTAGGTAAATGGTTATCATGTATGACCACAAGTGGTTAACCGGACCAACCATGCATGGATATGCATATCCTTCCAGCTCAAGGTTACCGACATAATTTTAAGTGAAAGAACACAGAACACAAAACACATCATAATCGCCCCGGGTGCTTTCAGGCGTTGGGTAAGTTGCTATCCTGTGAAGCTACAAGTAGAACACCGGACCAACCATATAAGAGTATATGTCCTTCAGACTTGAGCAACCGACATAATTTTAAGCGAGAATGAATCTGAAAAGTTTTTTTTTAAAATTTGATAAAACAACACACACACACTATTTTTTGTCTTTTTGATTTTTCTCCCCCTAAATTTGGGCAAAAATAAACTACTGTACAAATTTATCCCCAAAAAGACTCAATCCTCGAAACGAAGCATTTTAAGAAAACTCACAAGCACATTAAATTTTGTTGTTCCAACCGGTTTTTAAATAAATTCGCCACGTTGTTATCGGTGTGGACTTGTTCAAGATGAATCAATTTCCGATAGAAACAGTCACGAATAAAATGAATTTTGATATCGGTGTGCTTGGTTTTAGAATGTTAGACAGGGTTTTTAACAATGGCAATGGCCGCATCATTATCACAGAAAATAGGAGTGTCAAGAAATTCCAAACCGTAATCCAGCAACTGATTTTGCATCCAGATAACCTGAGAGCAGCAAGCGGATGCGGCAACATACTCTGCTTCGGCGGTTGAGGTGGATACTGTTTGTTGTTTCTTACACTGCATTGAGATGAGACGGTCTCCGAGAAACTGGCAACCGGCTGACGTGGATTTCCTGTCAATGTCATATCCACCATAATTGCTGTCAGCAAAAGCATAAAGATCAAATTCTGATTGTTTGGGATACCAAAGACCTAACTTTGGTTGTCCTTTCAGATATCTAAAAATACGTTTAACAACAGTTAAATGAGAGAGTTTAGGATTAGCCTGGAAACGAGCACACTGGCAGACTGCAAACAAAATGTCAGGACGACTTGCTGTCAAATACATCAGAGACCCGATCATTGATCTGTAATATGTCTGATCTACGGGACTCCCATCAGGGTCAGATGATAGCAATGGTCTTTCCGCCATGGGAGTATTGGCACTCTTTGAATCTTGAAACTCGAACTTTATTAGCATATCCTCAACATATTTCCCTTGATGGAGTAAAATCCCTTCTGAGCTTTGACGAACTTGCAACCCCAGAAATGTAGTCATCTCACCCAACGAACTCATTTCAAATTTCTTCTTCATTACACCCTCAAACCCTGTACACAACTCAGTGCTTGTGGATCCAAAAAAAATTTCATCAACATAAATCTGGACGATAATCAAATCCTTTTCAACAGTTTTTCGGAACAAGGTTTGATCGATGGTTCCACGCTTGTACCCATGATCAAGGAGATGCTTGGTCAGTGTAGCATACCACGCTCGAGGAGCCTGATGCAACCCGTACAAGGCCTTGTCTAGTATGTAGACGTGATCAGGTTTATTGGAATTGACAAAACCAGGTGGTTGATCAACATAAATCTCCTCTTTAACTTCTACATACAAAAACGCAGTCTTCACATCCATCTGATACACAGTGAACACCATGAAAGAAGCATATGCCAGGAAGATTCTAATAGCCTCAAGTCTAGCTACTGGGGCACAGACTTCAGTGTAATCTAATCCTTTAACCTGACGAAAACCTCGAACTACCAATCTAGCCTTATTTCTTACGATAACCCCTGTGTCATCTTGCTTGTTTCTGAAAACCCATCTAGTGTCAAGAGCTTTCTTTCCTTCTGGCAGTTTAACCAATCTCCAAACCTTCAACTTATCAAACTGATTTAACTCTTCATGCATCGCATCGACCCAACTTGGTTCTTGAAGAGCCATTTCTACATTTTTAGGTTCAATTTGAGAGATGAAACACGAAAACATACAACTGTTTATGTGTCCAGTTTGGCTTCTGGTGGACACACCCGCTTCAACTGGACCTATGACATTTTCAATCGGGTGATCTTTCTAAATTCTTGATGGAATTAATTGTTCAGAGACATCACTGGTGTGCTGCAGATTTGACAAATTCTCTATATCATCAACAAGAGGGTTTTTCCATCCAGATGCTGCCGTGCTGTGAGAGTATGAGGTGCCGGCAACAAATTCATTTGGAATGTCATCGGGAAACAAAGTGCTCCCGAAGATCTGACGAATGGTACTCTCCCCCTCAACATTGGTTGCACTTTCACTGGTGTTTGATTCTAGAGTATTGTTGGACTGACTTTCAGAAGAGGCAAGTGAGGCATCAGTCGATTCTGCAACATCATCATCAATCAGAGGGGAAATATGAGACACAGTTTGTGGAATTTCCTTTGCAACTCCCACCGAGGGATCACAAGGGGGTTCGGAGTTGATGACTGGAAACACATTGAATGGTTTGAAAAATTCATTGTAATCGAATAACCAATCGGGACCGACACGAGCATCAGTCTCATTTTCTTCCAACCAACGAACCTCATACGGCTCTAAAATTTGTTTTGTGGACTTGTTGTAGACCATGTAGGCCGTATTTCCCGCATACCCAACAAAATAACATTCATCGGCTGCAGCCCCAAACTTTGGAGTGGTTTCCAAATTTAGTAAGGTACATGTGCAGCCAAACGCTCTGAAATGTGTAACCGTGGGTTGATGACAATAGACAATTTCATAGGGAGTCTTCATCTTTGACTTGTTGACTATCACCCGATTATGAACATAACATGCCGTGTTTACAGCTTCTGCCCAAAAGAACAGTGGCAATTTTGAGTCACACAACATTGTTCTAGCAGCTTTGATAAGGGTTCGATTTCTTCTTTCAGCCACACCATTTTGTTGAGGAGTACGAGGGGCTCTGTACTGACGAAGCACCCGCTTTTCTGAGCAGAAATGATTCAGAGTCGCATTCTTGAATTCCATTCCGTTGTCACAACGAATTCCCTTCAGCTTCAGATTCAGTTGATTTTCCATGAGCACAATAAACCTCTTGATGAGATCTGCAGTTTCACTCTTATTTGACAAGAAAAACACCCAAGTAAAACGTGAGTAGTCATCAGTAATGGCAAGACAATAAGAGCTACGAGACAAACTTAGAACATGAACTGGCCCGAAAAGGTCCATATGAAGTAGTTGAAAAACAGATGAAATGGTATTAATCAATTTTGGCTTGTGAGATTTTCGATGATGTTTGCCCAAAGCACAAGCCACACATTTTTCAACGGTCACAAAATCCTTGATTGGTAAACCACGCACTAGATTGTTTTTAGCAAGAAGATTCAAGTTTTTAGTGTTTGCATGACCAAGCCGACGATGCCAAAGCATCGCATTATGTTCCGACACTTTTGAAAACAAGCATGTTATTTCGTCAGGAACATTTTTTTTTATGTCGATCACATAAGCATTATCTTTTTGTTGTGATCGAACAAGAACCCAATCTTCAGGTATGATTATACCAGGTTTCAGAATTAAGCACTCCTTTTTAGTAAAATGAGTTGAAAAATCTTTGTCACAAATTTGTGACACGCTCAAAAGACTATGCTTCAATTCTGGAACAAAATTAACGTTTTCAAACTTTAAAACACCGTTACTTACGGTACCCTTCTGGTGATCTTTCCTTTTTCACCTCCTGAAAAGGACACGTACCCGCCGTTAAATGTTTGAATGTCGTGTAGCTGGGTAATGTCTCCTGTCATGTGCCTGGAACAGCCACTATCAACATACCAAGGTCTGATGATATTCCTCCATAGCTGTCCCTGAACAAAGCGTGGGATTAGTTAGTTTTTGGTACCCAGTCCGTACTTACAATGGGTGACCCTGACTCATCAACTGTTGTCACAGACTGCCATGACATATCCTTTTTATCATAAAAAATTGAATGAGTTGACATTTTTTACGAAGATTTAGGCAACCATTTATGTCTGTAGGATTTAGAATTATATGTACGAATGGTTGTCATAATCTCCGGTGTGTTAGGTGTATAGGAAGAAGAATCAGTCTTCTTATCCTGTTTTTGTCTAGCCTTTGTGTTTTTGTGAGAATTTGAACTTGAACCACTATTTTTAACTTTTCTGTTTGACATGTTACATTTGGTCTGATGAGGACTAAACCTGCCAGATTTGTTTCTGTTCCAATCATTGTCAAAGGAACTAGCTTGATAATGCCTGAATCCTTGCCTGTAAGCGTTGTGGGGCATATATAGCATATTCCTTTGATAAAATCCGTAATAGGGAATATATGGACGATGTGGACAGTTTCTGGCAATATGACCAAGAGTGCCACACTTAAAACATGTTTGACGTTTTATGAAAAACTCATTTTGGGTAGCTCCTTGTCTGGACTGGTTGTGTGGACCAGTCTGCTTAGATTTGCGAGAATTCATATTCCCCTTTTTGAACTTATCACCTTGTTTGTCATTAGAGCATCCCTCCTTAACAAACTTAGGTGCAACATATTTTTCTGAATTTTTTGAAGTTTTTGAAATTTTGGTTTAATTATGAGCCACATTATCAGAGTTTAAAATCTTAACCGAATCAACCACACAAGAATCCTTGATCTTTAAAACAGAGCCCACACAAACAGTCGGAATAACATAATTCAAAACAGGAAGTTCTAAAGAAATATCAGAAACATCATTATTATCAAATTCAAAACACGGGTCGCCATCCTCATCAGTCCATTTCTTCACAATTATTCTTTCTGCACATGAAGTAGATACATTAGAATCGTTCATATTTAAAGTAGACGAGCAGCAGCATCAGAGCTGGTTCTATCACCTTTGTCCTGTTTACCATACTTCATATCCTTTATCTTTTCTTCATGTTCTTTGGTAACAGGAGTAGGAACATAATTGTGACTATATGGTGGGGGAACCTGACTATATCCTATTCCTTCACCTTCATTTTCTTTCCACCATAGCTGATTTTCAATCATTGAATCAACTACTTTACTGGAACCATCGAATTTCTTAAAATCAAGTTCAGCCTTTTCAAATTTGCTAGTGAGATTCAATATTTCTAGCTTGGAGGCTTCCATTTTAGCAGTTAATTCTACGATTTCTTGTTTGGCATCACGATGGTGACAGCTCTTAATGCTAAAATCAGACTTAAGTTTCTTAATGTCCTTGTTAATAGATTCAATTTTGTCTAAAAATCACTTTTCATTTTTCTTAAGTTTGAAACTCTCAGATTTTATTCTTTCCATATCTCTACATAGACTGTCATTATGAAGTTTATACATTTCTATTTTCTCACCACAATTTAAAGAACATGGTTGAAAACGTACCTCAGATGAGTCTGGAGAAGTGAATGCCATGTAAGCAAACTGGAGCTCCTTGACCTTCACCTCAGCAGTATTCTCTTCTTCCGAGTCTTCAACGGTTACGAAATTAGCAGTCTGATTTCCAATTTTTAGTGCAGCCATCTGATTTTCCCAAGAGAAAGTTTGAGCAACCATACTTCTTTCAACATTTCCCGAACTACCTCCAGTTTCACCCCGAGCATTTCCAGCTGGAACCAAAGTCCTTTCCGTATTCCCATCTTTAGCCGGATTGGTGCATTCACGAGCAAAATGACCCGGCTCGTGATATTTGTAACACCTGAGAGTCTCCTTGTTAAAACCCACTTTTTGATTATTTGGCATGTTCCAGTTATTTCTACCTGTCCATTTGGTAAACTTCTTAGCACGGAAAACCACCATGGCAATTTGCCACGCGATGTCCATTTCTTCAACATCATCAGGATGAATCTGATTAAATTCAGTAGCAGCCATGGGTTGGACCAAATCTCCGGCCAGAAACACATGGTAACAATTCATAAATCCTGACATTAATGCGATATTCTCTTGAGTTTCTTTTGGTATGGTGGGAATCTGGCTGAAGTTCTGACTAGGAGTGGTCTTTCGAGAATCATTTGTAGACTGACCAAACTTGGTGAAAAATACTGGAGCTGAGTTGGGTGACTTGGATGACGATGATTGACCAAGGGTGGATGAAAACATCTGAAAGTTTCCCTGTGGTGGTTGTTGAGTGGGCTTGAACAAAGAGAAACTATCTTGTTACATGAGAACACTGTTCGACACAACGTTATATCCAGCAGCACTATAAGAACTAGCATGATTTATTGCCCGTTGTTTATCATCCATATCACAGGCTTTAATGGTGGCAATCATCTCAGTTATGCTCATTCTATTAAGATCTTTAGTCTTTTTGATAACTGCAACATTCATGTTCCAATTCTTTGGCAGAGAATTCACCAACTTGTTGTTAATTTCTGAGGTTTGCAGAAAGATTCTAGCAGTTCTCATTTCAGTTACAAGAGATATAAATCTTTGAAGTTGGGACTCCAGTGTCTCTCCCAGAACATGATTAAACATGTTAAACTTTTGTCTTAGTAGATCTTGGCGACTTCTTTTCATATCCTCATTCCCTTCATAAACCTCTATCAGTGCAGCCCACAATTCCTTAGCTGTTCAGAGTCCTCTAAACTGAAGAGCAATCTCGGGTGAAAGTGCCATGGTTAGAGTTAAGAGAGCTTTCTCATCTTCTTCAACCTTAGCAAAATCATCATCATCATAGTCAACAACCGGCTTTACAAGAACCTCGTTTGAATTTTCTCTTTGATAAGTGATCACTTGGGGTCCCCTTACAATGCTTCTCCAAATTTTCGCATCTTTCATTTTGGCATAATTTTTGAAGCGGAATTTCCATTCACTAAACCCCTCGTGGGACAATAAACGAGGTATGTAAGTAGCAGTGCCCATGATGGAATCAAGCTCTTGGTGAAGAGACGAGTTGATGGAGCTGCTGCCATTTGTTAACTGGGCCATCTTAAATTGAATTCAAATTAAGTCCAATTAATTATTAAGTCCAGTCAAAAGTCCAAGTCCAATACACACGGGGCCCAACAAGTAAACTGGGCTGAGAATTAGCTGAAACACGTCGACCGAGAACCAGAACGTTGACCAAAGTTGACCGAAAACTAGAGTGTTGACCAATTCTTGACTGAAAACTAGAATGTTGACCAAGGTTGACCGAAAACTCAATATTGACCGAAAAGTGTGAGAGCCGAGAACTAAGAGCAGCCGAAAACTGAGCTTAGCCAGGAGCTGATCTTGGCCGAAATCCCTAACCTTCCAGATTTGTTGCAACAAACTTCCGAAAATTAAGAAGCTTAATTTGTTACCAAATTAAATCCAATCCAGAGCCAAAAATAAACTTATTATTTTCCGGTTACAATCTCGCCGGAATTACGAACACAACCAGCTAATATCAGGATCTTGAATCCGTTGATATCACAATAACGAGCCTGAATTCGTCTAAGGCTCTGATACCAATTGTAAGTCCCGTATTTGGATCACTACAATATGATATCAACCAAACGAGTATTGGTGCGGAATACCAACACTCGGTGATTCAAGAAAACGAACAAGAACAAGTAAATAAACAAGATGTTGCTTCAAAACACACATATATTAATGAATACATTGGGTGCTTAAGCACTTACAATCCTTGAACAAAAGACTTGGAATGAACAACACTTTAACCCTATACATAACATCACTATATATAGGGACACTAACCAACTAAGGCCAGCCCAAACAAACACCAAGCCCACCGAGAACCCACAAGTGTTCTCGGTTTTACATTATAACCCGAAACCCAAGCCCATAATCAAGATAAACTAAAACAAACTAAGCTCAAACCACAAAACTAGGCCCAACATTGATGATAAAATAGATACCTGGGTTGCAAACAGTGATTCGATTAATGATGAAAAAAGAGAATTCTTTGTTCAGTTCTCCACCTTAACAACAGAAGAAATGATTGATAAAATTTTATTGAGTCTGATCATAGTGATCATTTATCAAAGCTCTGATTATCAAATGATTGAACAACCGGGAGCAATTTACTTACGATACTTAGTTGACATTCATAAAAAGTACCTAATGAATTATGAGTTCAGCATCCTTTATTTTCTTATATTGTGTCATTGTTGGTGGGACCTGTTTTCTTTAAGTCCTTCCGACATAATGCCGCCTGGATACCAAGTGTTGTTTAACTTATTCTAACTTCTATGCATTGCCTGATCTTTCAATTGCATGTCCTTCCGTTTTGTTTGTTTAGTGGTACAGATTTGCTGCAAGTATTGCCTGGTGTATATTAAAGTTATGTGGTAGTTGTTGAATGTGGTTTATGATTTTCATTTTATGTTCTTGATTCTGTTAATTACATGCTATGTTGTAGTGTTTGGTTAATGGGCTGAAAGAGAATTTCGTGTGGTTAAGATTTGGGGCTTGACTCGCCGCATTTTGTTTTAGTTCCCGTATCGAAAGGAACGAACGAAAACCGGCCAAATGCCGCATTTTGTTTTAGACTCACCGCCTCAACGCCTGGGATCGACAACAGTCGGGTTTTGCCAACGCTCAAGTTTTACCAACTAACACCACCTCATTGGTTCACCTCAAATTTTATACTTAACTTTGTTTTAGTTCCGTTACAGTAATGTGCATAACCGACACTGGCCGAATTGTTGTCGACTTACCACCTCAATGCTTGGGACCTATAACGCTTGGGTTTTACCACCGCTCGAGTCCTACCAACCTACCCTGACGCAACATGCCGGGTTTTACACTGGTTTATAAGTAAAATCACTATCGTTATTTACACCGAACTATTAGGCTTAAAACTATTGATAGTTTGGTTCTTATCATTATTTATTCACCCCTATCATCAGGTTGGAAAAATACCCATTCGTGCCAATTACAACAAACAAAAGGGATTGAAAAAAAGGACTTGAAAGTAAGTTTTTTGGACACGTTATAAAACCAAGTGCCCCAAGACCACAATTCACACTCATTAAACAAACACAAATATATACAATTTCTTCCAAAAGCAGCACTCATATATAGCTGCTTAATTAAGCATTGCTCGAGAAGGATCCAAGACCTTTAGTTGCGCTTGCTCTTAGTACGTATTGGTGGTAGAAGGCGGCGATGGCAGCTCCGATCATCGGTCCCACCCAAAATAACCACTACACAAAAGCTCACACAGTTAGCATATTTTAACTTACTTATCAACAAGGCGTGGACATGATATAAATGATAAAACTTGATCGTCCCAAGCTTTGTCTTTTCCGTACATAACGACTGCACCAAAACTACGAGCCGGGTTGATTCCAGTGCCAGTGATCGGGATGGTGGCCAAGTGAACCATGAATACGGCAAATCCAATAGGAAGAGGCGCCAAAACCTTAAATCAAAGACATATAAATAAATACGCATACAAAAATAATAAAGAATGTATCAAGTAGAGTAATTAGGAGTGCATACTGGGACATGGGAATCGCGTGCATTTCTCTTGGGGTCGGTGGCTGAGAATACGGTGTATACAAGGACAAATGTGCCGATGATTTCAGCGCCCAAGCCGGTGCCTTTACTATAGCCATCTGCAAGCTCGTTGGCACCACCTCCATAAGCATTATAGTAAGTCTTTTGGAAAGCTTTAACTAGACCGCACCCACAAATGGCACCCAAGCATTGTGCCACGATGTACAAGACCGCCCTGGGGAGCGTCACCTTCCTAGCCAAAAACAACCCAAATGTCACCGCAGGGTTAATGTGTCCTCCTGCAAATTCAATTCATCATCACAATATATCCACTAATCGAACATTTGAACGTTGTTATTATTATTATTATCAAAGAAATACATAGTTAAATATTGAAGGGGAAAGTAATTAATTTACCCGAGATGCCAGCAGTGCAATAGACGAGCACGAATATCATACCACCAAAGGCCCAAGCGATGCCAAGGATGCCAACGCCACCACATTGGTCGGAGCTATGGGCAGGGTCGGTTTGTGACTTGTAGCCAATGACGGTCAAGACAGTGATGTAAAGGAAGAGAAGTGTGGCGATGAATTCAGCAATGATGGCTCGATAAAAGGACCATTTGGTTAGCTCCTCGGCGTCAAATAAATCAGCCGGTGGAGGGTCTTGGTAGTCCTTTGCGCCGTAGTCATGGCCGCCAACCTCAACGTCTTTGCCCATTACTTAATTACTCTTCTAAAGCTTAGTGTTAGAGAAGTTGAAGTACTTGAGTGGTGGATAATGAGAAGAGAAGAAAGCAATTTATATGCATATTCAAAATTGCATATTCGATTATTAATAATGTGGAGTAACAAATAATAATTGCATATTATTCAAAATCCTTATTATTTTGAGTTGGAGATGATGATTGATTTTGTACATATGTGAAGTGTGAACCTCATCATTCTCACTTACACCGTCCATTTAATTTTGATCATCCAAAAACTATTATTTATTCCACTAGCCATATCAGTGCTCAGTTGGTAACAAGTATTTTTCTGCTAACCCAGCCAATCATTTAATTAGTAATTAACATTAAAAATAACTCCTGGCTATAACACCACCGTCCACCACACCACATTTTGTCCATTGTATTATCCATAAATCCATAATTATTATTATTTATACATTCAGTTCCGATGTTTCGAGTTAGCAGGTTAAATTAATCCGGCTATGACACGTATATTTAGTGTCAATCATAACCTTGACACACTTATAACAGTGTAACATGACTACGAACCTTTTAACTTGTTATATAAATGTTTAAAACCGGTTGACGAGTACTAATCAAGATTTAAGTATGTTACTCGGGTTGGTGGGTTGTAATAAATGGGTTAAAAAGGTTGATCGATCAAATTGTTTAATTAAGGGGTTTGTTAGATACACCATATTAGGCCGTCCAAACCGCTCGCCGCTCGCTCGGAAATTGCTCGGAAAATGCTCGCTCGTTTTTTCGCTCGATTGAAAACAAGTCGCTCTGCTCGGTTCGGTTTGTAAACGAGCCAAGCAACGAGCAAAGGTCTGTTCGGTTCGGTTCGGCTCGTATATTCTTAATTTATTTTATATATAATTATATATGAACAAATATATAAATATACAGACAAAACACATAAATATAAACTTACAATTACTTTTACCCCTTTAAATTTTTTATATTTCGTCAATTTTATAGTTTTATTTGTTTGCTTCAAGTTTTTATAATACTAGAAGTTGTTTATATGATTATTACATCTCACTTCAAACTTATTTTCAATAAAAATTTACAATTTATTACACGTTTGTCTAAAAAATATTAATTTATTTATAAAATATTTTATTTACAACATTTAAATTTGTTTCTTATTGAAAATTTTAAAGTGAAAAAGAAATAAATAATGCTTGAAATCGCTCGATGTTCGATCGAAAAATGCTCGATTCGAATTTGGCTCATTTCGGTTTTCGCTCGGTTCGAATTTCAGTCGTTCGGTTCGGTACGGTTGTAAACGAGCCAAGCAACGAGCAAGCCTTCGCTCGGTTCGGCTTGGCTCGTGAACAGCCCTACACCATGTGGTGTTTCCAAAACACCCATCCAATCCGCCATAGATCGGGCGATCCGCCACGGATTGGTGAGGTGTTTTGGAAAATTGTTTTTTTGTCATTTTGTTGTCTTTTTTTATTATTTTATTGTTTTTTTTGTCTTTTGTTGTCTTTTCTTTTTGTTTTTATTTTTATTTTTTCATTTTGTTTGTTTTGTTTTTTTGTTAGCCGAGTGTAACCATTTTTTGATCGGGTTTAAAGTTACAACGAAACAATAATTTTAAAATTGAAAACGAATAAAATATTAATGTTTTATATTTTAATAAAATATTATTTTCAAATAAAAATTAAAAAGAACTATATGTTATGAACACCGACACTTTTGTGTGTATGACACATTTTCATTATTGTCACCAATTATTAACTCTTGTCCCCTCCTCCCAATAGTATATGAAACAGTTCTTTTGATATTATAAATATCATGTATCTTGATAGATTTAAGGTATCAGTAAAAATTCATATTCTTATATTTTCCTTATTCCATTGTTTCTTGTTAACTCCAAGTCTCATATTAAGCTTGTTATAGTTAGGGCTAATATTATAACACGTTATCAGCACGAGCCGCTTATATTCTAACCAAGAAAGGTAATAGACACAAATGTATCTACATAAGCATCATAAACACTTCTTTAATTATGTACATTAGATATATATCTATGCATATACATATACTAACTAATATACTGAGTAATAGCAATAATGTGTATAAACATTGTTATTAAAATTTGATAACTATTTTAGAAGTTAGATTTATTTACACTAACAATTCTATTCTTATTATTGTGCATACTAATTATATATATTTTATAAAATAAACTGTATTTAATATCTTATTTATTATCTTACTTTAAAATAATTAATATTATATATTATATATATACACACACACAAACGGTAATGTTACCGTTATAAACGGTAATATAACCGTTGTAAAAGGTTATAAATTTTCACTATAAATAACCAATCATTAACCCCATTTCATTTACAACAAACATTCTTCTTATTAAATTTATCCAAGATAAAATTCTCAAAATGATTCACCCGGTTTTGATGTTGGTCACTATAATGCTTATACTACTTCTCATTCTAATTTTTAATCTCCCATCTGAAGATTTCGGCATTTTCTTTTTCTTTTATATGTTTATAGCTCTACCAATGTATTGTATCTCATTGTTGATTGATATATATGGATTCTAATATTTATCTTATTATTTGCTCTATTATGTTTAGCAACAAAATGTCAAATATAGCAAAACTCGAATTCCCTGCACTCAACATTTCTGGAGAAAATTATATGTCTTGGACAGCAAATGTCAAAAGACATTTAAAATCTATGGATGTGTTAGACGCAATCCAAGAATACAATGATTGCTCTGACCAGGATAAAGCAAGAGCTGATGTTTTCATCCATAAACATATTGATGAATTACTACAGCATGAGTATTTTAATTATGATAACCCATATATGATATGGGAAGATTTGAAAAGCAGATTCGGTCATCTAAAGGAAGTTTTACTTTCTATTTCTAGAGATGAATGGAACAGTCTTAGGTTCCAAGATTTTAAGAGGGTAAATGATTACACCTCTGCTTTATACCGAATTTGTTCAAAGCTAGAATTTTGTGGGTATCCCGTAACAGAGGAAGAAAAGTTAGAGAAAACTTTTTCCACGTTTCATGCATCAAATATAAACTTGCAAACACATTATCGTTTGCAGAATTTTAAGAGATACTCTGATCTAAATGCATTACTCCTTGTAGCAGAAAAAAATAATGAATTATTGATGAAAAATCATCAATCTCGTCCCACGGGTTCATTAGCCATACCAGAAGCACATGTTGCTCACAAAAGTTCTCATAAAAATTCTGATCATAAATGGGAACAAAGTCGAGGACGAGGCCGTGGACGTGGACGTGGTCATTTGACAAAAGACATTTTAATGATCGTAAGCATCCATTCAAATGGAACAATAACTCTTACGGTCGTGGTCGTGGCCGTGGTCGTGGTCGTAACCAGAGAGCCAATAATTATCATGTCCCACACAATACCATTTCCAACCACCAAAATAAATGGAATGAAGCTGGTAGGTCCGAAAAAAATGGCACTTCATGTTTTAGATGTGGAAGTACAAACCACTGGGCAAAGGCTTGTCGCACAGCTCCACATCTGTGTGAACTGTACCAAGCCTCTCTAAAAGGAAAAGAGAAAGAAGTGAACCATGTTGATAACTTTAATAATATCAATGCTGAGCTGAGCGTTGAAGACTTTGGGGTAGAACTTTGAAACAAAGTTGCTTGACTACTATAATTAGATGCAGTTATTAAGTGTGTTCTCATTATCTTTAATTATGTAGTTCCTCTTTCATGTACTACTTGTGTTTCAATTAAATAAAGTTCTTATTAAAATATCATATGTCTTGGTTATACACTTATTTTTCTTTCTTAATATTTTTCAAGATTTAAAATGAAAATCATCGGAGCACAAGATCAAACAAATGAAGAAGATATATGTATAGCGGATAGTGGAGCCACGCATACTATACTTAGATCTAAAAAATATTTCTATAAACTGAAACCAACAAAAGGGATCATCAATACAATATCAGGTCCTACAATCTTGATAGAAGGAATGGGAAAAGCTAATTTAGCATTACCAAATGGTACAAAGCTCAAAATAGAAAATGCTTTATTTTCCCCAAAATCAACAAGAAATTTGTTGAGTTTCAGAAACATATATCATAATGGATATGATACTCAGTCAAGGACTGTTAGTAATGAAAAATATTTGCATATCATAAGCAAAGATCAAATATTGGAAAAATTGCCAATGCTCCATTCTGGTTTGCATTATACATATATAAATGTGCCTCAAGCACATATGGCAGTCAAAGAAAATTGTTGCGATTCTGGTATCATAAACTTATGGCATGACAGATTAGGCCATCCAGGATTCACAATGATGAAAAGGATCATTGAAAATACACATGGGCATCCACTGAAAGGTCAAAAGATCCATAAAATAGATAAAATGCCTCAATGTACATCTTGTTCTCTTGGAAAATTAATTACAAGGCCTTCGCCATTAAAAGTCGATAAAGAAACACCAATGTTTCTTGAAAGAATTCAAGGTGACATATGTGGACCAATTCATCCACCATGTGGACCATTTAGATACTTCATGGTCTTAATAGACGCATCCAGCAGATGGTCTAATATCTCTTTATTATCGACTCGTAATGTTGCTTTTGCAAAATTTCTTGCTCAAATTATCAAATTACGTGCACATTTTCCAGATTATACCATTAAAAGAGTAAGACTTGATAATGCGGGAGAATTTACATCACATGCTTTTGATGATTATTGCATGTCTGTGGGGATTGTTGTAGAACACCCTGTTGCTCATGTACACACACAAAATGGCTTAGCCGAGTCGTTGATCAAACGCCTACAGCTAATAGCTAGACCATTAATAATGAGGACAAAACTCCCTGTTTCTATTTGGGGTCATGCAATTATGCATGCTGGATCATTAATCCGCGTGAGACCAAGTGCAAATCATAAATACTCTCCCACACAACTTGTTTCTGGATATGAGCCAAATATCTCTCATCTTAGAATTTTTGGTTGTGCTGTGTATGTTCCTATTGCACCACCACAACGCACAAAAATGGGTCCCCAAAGAAGGTTGGGAATATATGTTGGATATGAAACATCTTCCATCATAAGATACCTTGAACCTTTAACAGGTGATGTATTTACAGCACGTTTTGCTGATTGTCATTTTAACGAGACAATGTTCCCGACATTAGGGGAGAAATGAAAAAGCAAGAAAGAGATATATCATGGTGTGTGCCATCATTGTTACACCTAGACCCAAGATCAAAACAAAGTGAGACAGAGGTTCAAAAAATAATACATCTACAAGAAATTGCAAATCAGTTACCTGATGCATTTACTGATATAAACAGGGTCACTAAATCTCATATACCAGCTGCTAATGCTCCAGCTCGAGTTGAGATTCCAAGCAAGCAAAACCATAATAATGCACCTCATGAATCTCAAAAACGTTTAAAACGTGGAAGGCCAATCGGTTCAAAGGATAAAAATCCTCGAAAAAGAAAGGGTTCTGAGAAGGATACTGACCCTAAGGAAGGAATGATTGACAAAACCTTCCCTCAGGAAAGAATAAATGATATAACATTTCCTCAGGAAGAAATAAATGATTCCAATAAAGAATTGTCAATAAACTATGGTAAATCACATATAATGTGGGATCGAGATGAAATGGAAAATATTGATGATATATTTTCTTATTCTGTGGCAAGCGATATCATGGAAGAAAATGATGACCCTGAACCAAAATCTGTAGATGATTGTAAAAATCGACAAGATTGGAACAAATGGAAAGATGCTATGCAAACTGAATTAAACTCACTAAACAATCGAAAGGTTTTTGGACCTATTGTCATTACACCAAAGTCAATGAAACCTGTAGGATATAAATGGGTTTTTGTGAGAAAACGAAATGAGAAAAATGAAGTTACAAGATATAAAGCAAGACTTGTAGCTCAAGATTTTTCCCAGAGGCCAGGAATTGACTATGAAGAAACGTATTCTCCTGTCATGGATGCTATTACGTTTAGATATTTAATCAGCTTAGCAGTCTCTAAAAATTTAGAGATGCGCCTTATGGATGTTGTCACAGCTTACTTGTGTGGATCACTAGATAGTGACATCTATATGAAAATTCCCGAAGGATTTAAACTCCCCGATGCAATAAGCTCAAAGCCTAAGGAAATGTATTCCATCAAATTACAAAGATCCTTGTATGGACTGAAACAATCTGGAAGGATGTGGTACAATCGTTTGAGTGATTATTTGATAAGCAAAGGATACACAAATAATCTTATTTGTCCATGTGTCTTCATCAAGAAGACAACATCAGGATATGTGATCATAGCTGTGTATGTTGACGATCTAAATTTAATTGGGACACAAAAAGAAATTAATGACGCAATTGCTATTTTAAAGAAAGAATTCGAAATGAAAGATCTTGGAAAAATCAAATATTGTCTTGGTTTACAAATTGAGCATATGCATAATGGGATACTTGTGCATCAGTCAACTTATACTGAGAAACTCTTAAAACGTTTCAATATGGACAAAGCAAATCCTTTAAGCACACCGATGGTTGTTAGATCACTCAATGTTGACAATGATCCATTTCGTCCTTGCGAAGATAATGAAGAGATTCTTGGTCCCGAAGTACCATATCTCAGTGCAATTGGAGCACTTATGTATCTTACTAACTGTACAAGACCTGACATTTCTTTTGCAGTTAATTTATTGGCAAGATTCAGTTCATCCCCTACTAAAAGACATTGGAATGACATTAAACATATTTTTCGGTATTTAAAAGGAACTGTTGATTTAGGTTTATTTTATCCTAACGATTCAAAAGAAGGGTTAGTTGGTTATGCAGATGCAGGTTATTTATCTGATCCCCATAAAGCAAAATCTCAAACTGGATACGTATTTAAGAATGGAGGAACTGCGATTTCATGGCGTTCTCAGAAACAAACACTCATTGCAACATCTTCAAATCATGCTGAAGTCATTGCATTGCATGAAACTTCAAGAGAATGTGTATGGTTAAGATCTATGTCACGACACATATTGATTTCTTGTGGACTAGAGAAAGATCGAATTCCAACTCCTATCTATGAAGATAATGCAGCTTGTGTCTCGCAAATGAAGGAAGGATATATCAAAAGTGACAGAACAAAGCATATACCACCAAGATACTTTGAGTGTACTCGAGACCTTATTAAAGACAATCAGGTTGAAATAAGATATGTCCAGTCCAGCAACAACTCAGCTGATCTTTTCACAAAAGCACTTCCCACAGCAACATTCAGGAAACATGTTCATGATATTGGCATGCGCCATGTACGAACAATGTAACGACCTGCAATTTGAGGGGGAGCTATATACTGCACTCTTTTTCCCTTAGCTAAAGTTTTTTCCCATTGGGTTTTCCTTTAGCAAGGTTTTTAATGAGGCAGTACTTCAAGACCCCGAAGTTTTGAAAAGGTGTCATCCAAGGGGGAGTGTTATGAATCCACCGACGAATTGTGCAAGTTGTATGACTCCTTTTTCATTATTGTCACCAATTATTAACTCTTGTCCCCTCCTCCCAATAGTATATGGAACAGTTCTTTTGATATTATAAATACCATGTATCTTGATAGATTTAAGGCATCAGTAAAAATTCATATTCTTATATTTTCCTTATTCCATTGTTTTTTGTTAACTCCAAGTCCATATATTAAGCTTGTTATAGTTAGGGCTAATATTATAACACTATAAATATTAATGAGTTAAGTCAATACTGTATGTTTTGAGCCCTACCAAAAAGAAATAACTTTACAATACGGCATGTGGCCTTCAATATGCCATTAGATTTAACTTTTTTAAGATTTTTTTTTAATTTATGTGAATTTATTCTTTAAAATTGCGAGTGTCTAATTTTTCCAAATTGGTAACCAACCTTAATTGTTTGTTTAATACAATTTTGTTTTTGTTTACCAACAATTATTTTAACACTTGCAATTCCACTTTACCTTAAAAATGTAAGAATTTGAAGCAACTTCCAAATTTGTTAAAAGGTCAAATACCATACCGTTATATGAAAAATTATATGTATTATGTTAAAAAAATGATTTTAATTAATACAACCATGTGGGGTATGTTTGGCAAAACTAGCTGATAGCTGTAGCTGGAAGTTGCTAGCTGGTGGCTAGAAGCTGATGCCTGGAAGCTGTAGCTGGAAGCTGGTAGCTGTAGCTTTTTAGATATATTTAGATGTTTGGCAGGGTAGCTGGAGCTTTTAATAAAATGTATAAAATTACTAAAATGGGCATAACTATAAACAAAAATAGTAAATGTATTTATTTTGGAATGTTATTTCAGTAAATTAATATACTAAAAGTTTGTAGCTCTTTCTAAACGCTACTAGTAGAAGCTTTAAGCTTTAAACTTTTTCTCCTGACCTAAAAACTTCCAGCTCCTTGAACCAAACAAGGCTTTTAATTGAGTAGGAATTTTTTCTTAAAAGCTTGAAGCTTGTAGCTCCTAAAAGCTTCATGCCAAATATACCCATGATTTGTATAATTAATATATATTCTGTTAAGGAGTAATTTATTGTTATCTTTAATTTTAATTTAATATTACGAAAAACTAATCCACATTAGGTGAGAAACTGACTTTTCATAAACTATGGATATATTTTAAATGAGAGTGACGATTCAATTAGTCATTTACATTTACTAGTGTACTAGCACGCTCATTGAGCTAGTACCTATCTAAGAGACAAGTGTGAATGGAAAATTTATTGGTTTCTACTCTATGCGAGCCCTATCGCTTATTTCAGTGATTCCATTCCATCCATGTATTGAGTGGTGCAAATCACATAGACGTAATAAATGAAAAATAATAAACTTGTGGATTAACCAAACAAAAGAAAATAGATTACTATAACAAAACTTGAGTTAAATATAGTTTACAAGTTAAACTAAACTTACAATGTCAGACATCTCTTTCTTGTTCCGTCTGTCAACACCACTTCCATGTCCCGATTTTCATTTTGATCATGGTTAGTAGAGATGTAATCAAGACAAACAATTTTATGAGCTACTTGATATTGCATCGTTAAAAGCTCGAAATGAACTCGAGCATGTAAACGAGCTCGAATTTTTCTCTTTGAGATTGAGTAGGCTCACAGGTTTAAATAAGTTTATTATTTATATAAATCTATTTTTATATATTTACATAATCTTTATTATTAAATATTAAATAGTATAAAAGTAAGTAAACAATATAAATTATATTTATATATAAACTTTTATTATAAGTATATAATTTTTTTGTATGTATATCAATATATTAATATATATTAAACTGGTCAAGCCGTCAAGTCCTATTTGAACATGGGAAAGAAAAATTACTCATCTAGTATCTCGTTATGTTTATTTTATTCGTTTTTAATTTTAAAATTGTTGCTTCGTTGTAATTTTAAATCGATCAAAAATTGCTTACACCCGACTAACAAAACAAACAGAACTCGTTATGTATTTATTATTATTATTATATAAATCCCATTCTATTTATTTTGTGCGTTTTCAATTTTAAAATTGTTGTTTCGTTGTAACTTAACCGATCAAAAAATGGTTGCACCCGAATAAGAAAAAAACAAAACAAACAAAATGAAAAAATAAAAACAAAAAGAAAATACAACAAAAGACAAAAAAAACAATAAAATAATAAAAAAACAACAAAATAACAAAAAAACACATTTTTTCGAAACTCCCCACCAATCCGTGGTGGATCGCCCCGATCCATGACGGGTTGGGTGGCTATTTTTAATATGAGGTGGTGTCTCTAGTAGGACCCTTAATTAATTAAACAAAATAGTGGATCAACTTATTTAACTAAAAGGACTAATAATGCTAAACTGGACACACCCGTTTAATAAAAAGTCAACCCGAAGACACCGTATATTAAATGGGTTTTATATGATAACCTAAATGTATGTATGGGTCAGTTTATATTAAACCCGAATCAAAGAACCAAAAAATTAGTTGAGTTTTTTTAAACCCCGTGGTTTCGGTTTTTTCAGATTTTCATTTGGGTTCCGTTTTGGTTATTGGTTTTCGTTTGGTTTTGCTTTTTCAGTTTGCCCTTTGGGCTTCAAATTTTTGGGGCGAAAAAACATTTGGCACGAATATATTTAGTTAACACCACGTATTAAATTCTTATAAATTACTGCAAATTCAAAATTAGTAATGCAAATTTATAAGTTTGGTTTGGTTCGGGTTTTCTAATTCTAGTTGAATATAAGAATTAAATTAAATTGTATTTAATCATGTAAATTATAATTTAGGGAGTCTTAAGCTCTTGTATATGAAAAAATTGGTAAGGCTGGCCTCTTGAGAGGATTTCTTCGTAATAAATTTAGATTATAAAAACAAAGATCTACAAGAAATTAAAAATACCACACTAAACCCAAATTTTTGTCGAGGGCTTTATGTTATTCATGTGTCGTCGGATATGACTTTGGAAGGTGTTCAAGATGTTGTAGCGTCTTTTATAAAAAAAACAATTTAACTAATTAAGTACAAAGCTAAACAGATCCCACCTACATGCTATTCAGACATCATTTACATGTCATTCGAGTTGTAATGTCGTATGGCAGATGAAAATGGCGCATGGGTCGCCTGAGGAGCAAATCATACGACCCAATGATATTTTTGACTAACAAAGAAAGGTTCGCTGTGACCACTAACAAAAACATACGACCCCGTGACCATTTTTCATGACATGTCATACGAGTCGCAATGTCATGTAGCAGATAAAAATGGTCACCCGGGTTACACAAAGAGCAACTCATACAGCCAAATGATGCTTTTGACTAACAAAGAAGCTACTGATCAATTTAACTACGGACAAAATTATACGTCCCATATGACCATTTTCATTGTATGTGATCAACAAGTCATTTGTTATTCAGTTTCTTTGTCGAGAAACAGCCCGAACTGCAGTGCACACGCAAAGCAGAAGTAAATCATGAGCTGTTCACCGTTTCGCTTTCGCTTCCGTTAACGAATTGGTGAGGAACAGAGTTTTATCCCCATCAACAAGACATGGAAGCTTTCTTTATTTTTTGAAAAATTAATTTTCAATTTTCAGAACATAAATCATGTAACCCATCTAAAATCAAAATATCATGTTCCGAAATTTCAAACCATCAGCACAAAAACATAATAAATTAAGGATTTAGAAATCAAATTCATCCATGGATGAATCACTCATGATGGTGTTGATTATGATTAATGGGAAAAAAATGAGTGATACTATTTGAATCTAGCAAGATGAGGAGCGAGTAATTAGGATTTTCATGTGATGGTTGGATCACATTTTCTAGAAAGATGATGATATGATATTCATAGTACTGTGGTAGTGTACTAGTATTTGGGCATGAGATCCGGTCATCACTTGCCACGTTTCGACTTTTTGTTGGATACCATGTTTCACTTTTTTATTTTTATTTTTATTTTTTAATCATGTGATATTTCTCATTTTATTCTATCATATTTTTATTTTAGACTTTTGGATCATCAAATAGTACCGGGTATTGCAATTAAACCAGTACCAAAATAGCATTTCGATAATAGTACTAAATTTTTGAGAAAATCGGGATCGAAATTTTCAGGATCGATACCGGTATTGTATTTACCGATTTTTTTTCTATTGTACCGATACCGAACTGAGCATTTTGGGTCTCAGTACCAAGTTTTTGAGAAAATCGAGATCGGGATTACCAGTATAGTTACCGAGCTCATGGCCACTATATAGAGTGTGCATAATCCATAACAAAACTAGACATTTTAGCATTATTACATTAAATATATAAGCATGTGGTTTGAATTGTAGATTAACAAGATACGAAAGCATGTTGTATCAAGGAAGATATGGAGCTAAAGTCAATTTGGCGACCATGAGCTCTACTCACAAACTAGCGTGTAGACATCGTTTGGTAGGTGTTTCATAGTTGGTATTTTTTACTGGGACAGGTACGGGCATATTATGAAAAGCTAGTACTTGAGTAGTTTCAAACATCTTTTTTACGAGGAACATTGGCATATCAGGATTAGAGAGGCTTGTCAAACTTGAGAACAAAAGATAGGTAGAAACTTTTGATGACGGATGATTTTTTTTTGTTGTTAGGGTCAATTGATAATGTTTCGATGCACCGGATAAACAACATGTGATCAAAATCATGTATATGGTTTGATTTAATGTTGATCTTTTTAATTGGAACTCATGATCGCTAGCTAGAATACTCATGTATGATATTTTTTTTCTAAACAAACGATATGAATTGTGTTTATATATTTACTAGTGTTATCTAAATAATAGGGCATGATAGTCACACAATTACTTTAATTTTAATATTAAATAATTTAATTAGTGAAACAAACAATCACTGGAGTAATCTATATGAGTAGTGGTGACAATATTAAATGCAGTTATTAAAAGAAACAATGTTTATCTAATAGTTTACCTTGTTCCATTTCATTGCAATTTTATACCAGTGACATTTATAAAACTTGAACCTAGTTGTGATCATTTGTTCCTTTTTTTTATATCGCTTAATCCTTGTGTCCTAGTTTGATTGCAGTTAGTTTAACATTAGTATAAATTTAACTTTTAGCTTTTATAAATAAGATGGAGCATATAGTACTAGCCACACGTTTTTCTTCAAAACTAAAGTGTTAATTTGTCTGTTGGAAAGACCAAATGTTTTTCATTTTTATAAGGGTCGAACCGTCACCATGGTTGGGTGAACCATCACAAATGTGAATAAAGATCGAATGATGGTTCGGGTAGAGCGTAGCAATTACATCAGTAGATATTTCGGTAGGAACTTCGCTAGAGTATTACTACTGCTCAACACTTGCTGCTTAATAATCACTTGCTCCTATCGCTTAGTACTTAGTAGTAACATGCCACTAAGCTTATGTTGTCATTGTTCAACAGTAAATAGTACTAGTTTCAGAGGCGAAGCTTCCCCACCGCGCCCCCCTGTTTTTTTGCGCGGTAGTGTAAATCGAACCTTTTTCCGTCCGAAAATTTGTGTACGAAGTGTAAATTTACCCGTTTTATACTGAAAATTTGAGGCCGCCCCCCCTAGTTTATGATTTTTATAATACATTTTAAGTCCCACCCCCCCTCCCGACGAACTCGCCCAAGCTTCGCCACTGACTAGTTTAAATTTGCTTCTGGTTTGCAGGTGGTCTAAGTTACCATTGATGAACAATGGTAACTCACTAGTGATGATCAGTTAATACTAAAGACCATAATACATGCAACGTTTTACCAAATAACCTTGAGTTACCACTGTTCGTCGTCAATGGTAACTTAGACCAATTGCAAATCAGTAACAAAATAAACTAGTATTATTTACCGTTGAACAATGGAAACATATTACACGCAATGTTTCACCAATCATGCAAATCTAGATAAAAGAAAAAAAAACAACTTTCAGTAAGTAATTAACAAAAAAAATATAAAATTTCTTCTTGCTAGTTAATCTATTTCACACTTTCTAACTCGAGTTAATGTATCTTCCAATTTCCTAGTTGATGTTAAAGTAAATCCAGTTATACGAAAATGATGATAATGACGACACTAGAATCACCAACAAAGTCTAAGTAACCATGTAACTCATGCAACACAAGTTGTACATTACACCAAAGTCATAACTCACAATGATCCCATACCGTTGCCCACAAAATTCATACATTTTAAACTTACCAGTCAATAGGTCAAAATGAAAAGAACAGACTGAAGTTCAGAAACCCGGACTCAAATTCAACACAACCATCGAATCAGAGTATAATAAATTCAACACCTTGTGGTGTTCTTGGTTCAATCTGCTTTTTGGCACAACATCTAGCAGCTTTCTCCTTCTTCACCTGGTCATTGTCAATCGGGGTTCGCTCCAAAACCTGGTAGCGAGGGTCGATTATGATCTTTTGGAGGGAAACCGCGTTTTCAATGAAGTAAACAGCAAGTTCAACGTCACTGGTGCGACCGTAATAGCCCACTATTTCCAGCAATTGAAGATGTTTATGAGAATGCTTAGCCACCTGCCTTATCTTTCTTCTTCTCTTGGCTGGTGACATCCAAATTAGCTGCAAGATACAACACAAAGGTGCGTAAAACGGGTCCTGTTCGTGGGTTGGCGGGTCAAACCCGACATGAACCAGAAAATTTGACACAAACCTGAAAACCGTGTCACAAGTTTCCACGGGTCAACATGAAATTTTATATTTTTACTTTTTTTGTGCTTTATCACTCTAAAAAGTACAAATTTACAACCAACAATACAACTGTATATAAAAATAATTATGTTTAAAATATAAAACCTGACGTTCTTTTGTGTTTTATTATTGAAGTTTGGTAAAAAAAAATCATTTTAAATAATAGCATAACAAACAAACAATAATGTTTTTACGTATAAAGATAAACAGGCCTGCCCATGAACCCGACCCAACCGACACATTTAGCCAAGCATACTCACTGGTTTGATCGCAAATTGATCCCGATTAGACCAAACCCAAAGCCACAAATTTCATGTTAAGTTGTGTGAGCAATTCACACCCCAACATGGGACCCATTATGCATGGTCATGGCATTTACAAGTAAACCAACATTACAATTTTTTGTTGCAAACCAACCGTAGTCACCAACATGACAAACTATAGAAGACCTTACTGTGATAAGAACACGGTTTTGATATTTTGAAACAGGTAATAAACTAATAATTCATAAACTCACCCTCTGTCTCATTAAAAGTGCAGTTTTAAGTAGACACATAGTTTGAGAAGATAAATGTCTAAAAAATACTTAAGAATGATAAAATAATATAATCTTGAGTACCCAACTCACTATCATCAATTTTTGTAACTATAAGGGTATATAAGTAACTTAATCTTTAAACCCTGCCTCAGGATTTTAAAGAGAATGTCCCAAAATCGAAAGTGTTGCAAGTTTCATCGATTTTTTTTGGTATTTAACATCCTGATTAATCTAAGATTATTTCAAGAATAATAATTAGTGTAGATTAAACTATATCCATTAATTACAGGTAGGGCAAGAACCTGCATCACAAATCTCTGCAAATTTGGACACGCCTTTGCCAAAGAAGTGAACTCAAGGAGACTATCATCATCCCACGCGCCCACTTTCAATATCAATTGCTTCAGTTTTGGCAGTACAGGGAAAGAAAGAAACTTTATATTTTCCTGCAAAAGAACAACACAATTTTAAAAGCAAACTATTCATCAACGCGAATACAAACTCGGGTTAAAACCGACTTTACTAACCTCGGGGCGGTAGATATCCAATGTAAGAATCTGAAGGTGAGAAATACAACAAGATATCTGCCCAAACACATTATTTTCAAACCCTGAATACCCTTCACCAATTGAAATCTCTTCAAGCTTTGGAAGATTATTAAGTTTTATAATAATCCCGGGCCCGAGATAGCTAAACGACTCAAGATTTGAATCCGTTATCTCAATAGACTTAACCCCAAAACAAAACACTATCTCAAAGTACTTCAACACAAGCGATTTCCCACTAATTTTCACATCTACCAAATCACCCGATCCGTGAATCGATAACTGTTGAAGAACAGGACAGTTAACTAACAGTTTTGCAATTGTATCTTCACTCACATTAACGCATTTCAAAAAGAGCGATTTAAGCGTCTCGGTTTTGGGAAAGGACAAACTGTTTCGTTTGACGGTCAACCTATCGAAAATCTTGATCGGGAAAGCATAGTTTCGCGGAGTTTGACGAAGCATCTCACCGTTTTCTAACAAATCAAGTTCGAGCTTTTGAACCCGTTTGGACACTGCAAACTCAACCCATTTATCAATGGCGGACTTCGACGCCTTATCAAGGTCAAAACAGATTCTTAAATCATCAATGGTGGGACCCTTGTGTTGGCGGATCACACGGTTGACCCAGTTGATGTATTTGGGTCGCTCTACAACGCGCAGCTTTGAATCGACTGCTATATCATCTAACTTGTCGTTGGCATCAAAATCAAGACAGTATGTTTGACGCCATAGGTATCTCCATCTTGTTGAGAGCTTGCTGGTGGATGCTGCTTCCTTTAATGGCAGAGTAGATATTATAGATATAAGTATATCATCCGGCATTCGGCTGATGAAATCATTTGAGTTAAATCCATCATTAACCCCCTAAACATACACAAAAATAATAAAACATTAGATTAATTCTAACAATCAACTATCAGTTAACATAAATAATAATAACAGCATACACAATACTGATAAAACATTAGATTAACCGCTATGCAGTCGATATATCACCATGATATAACTAACAGTGATCAGTCCCTTGGTAAAATATCAGCACCTATAATTTTTGCGATATCTGACCGATATCCCCGATTTAAGTCTGAATTATCAATTTTTAATGTTCAACGGTAGTGTTTTAAGTTCCTACTTGCTACAATTGTTAGTATTATGCAAAGGGTTAACTTGTTAATCGGGACTAATCATCGCTTAACAATCACCTATCACTTAACATTAGGCTAATTCTAACAATTTACAATCCACTATCAATGAACAATTTCAATTCACACAATTCAATATATTTGATGTTCAAAAAAGTTGCTAATTAGGAAGTAACCATCCCATGTAGATAAAACTACAGCAATTAACATGCAAAACTGAAATTGAAATTGATATAAAAAAAAGACCTTATAATTTCGAGCGATTCGAGGCCTTTTTCTCATCGATTAGGGTTAGGAAGTAATGATTTTTGGATTGTACAATTGGGGGGGTGTTTGGTGTTGGTGATTGATTATTGATAATAGAAGAAGAAGAAGAAGAAGAAGAAGATGGCAGTCAGTGGTTTGGTCTAATAAGAATCATCATTCATCATAGTAGGCTTTTGGATTGCAACCCCAGATGTAGGATTGTTGGATTCCATATGACACTGCAATTTGGTGATATCTTTTGTAACATGTTAATGATGCTTTCATTCTACTCCTTGGGCCCAACTATCATCATATTATTATGCATCTTCATATTGGAAAATTTAACTTTTGGAATGTTTTTTCATGGGCTAAAAGCATTTTTGTAGTAATCCTTAGTTGTAGTCCGGATGGTAAGGTAGAGACTTAACGATTAATCAAGATTAATTAGAATTAACTTATGATTATTCAGGATTAATCGGTACCTGATCGAGATTTTTACAACCATTGTTTAAAGTATGACAACTAATATGCAAATAGTAACAATTGTAAGTATCATATAATAAACTTGTACATTATGCTTTATAGTTTAGTGAGAGTTAAAACAAAATGTGGTAAGCTATTACATAACCTTCGTATGTTAAACTTAAATAAAATTGGTTTTTTATTAAACAAATCTCTAGACATGAATGTACAAGTGTTTATGCAACTGATAACAGTAAGAATCGTATAATACACTTGTACATAGTGTTTAGGGGGTTAAAATGAAATGTGACAACATGTTACTAATTGTCATATGCGATACTTAAAAAATAAATGTATAAGTGTTTATGTGCTTTTGTAGACTTGTAACTGGTTTTGTATTGAATAATCCTCCAAGGTGTACGTAATGTTATAATGTTATTATGTGATAGCATAAGTATTAGTAAAAAATCAATATGTATTTGTAAGAATATAAAGGAGATGAATAAGTTATTTTTAAATTCAATTTAAGGTTCATGCAACTTTCATTTAGATCTTAGAATGACATGACATGAGATTAAGAAAATGTGTAAAGAGACAAGGGAAGAGATGATATTAATTGGATGTATAATGGAACGGTGGATGCTAACAAATCCATTGTATGTTGGCTCATGGCCTTCTATCAAGAGTTTGTTTTTGTTTTTTTTTGTTTTTTTTTTGTCACAATCGTCTATCTTAACTAGTAGATATCACATGTACAGGATGTTTCTTTAGGATGGTAAAGATCATTGAAGAAACACGGACCTAATCCCCTAAGGGCTCAGATCCGATGAGTCCACAGGGTACGGGTCAAATATTATCCAACTAACAATACGAGTCCGATCTCCCAAAGTCCAATGACAGAAACCTGCAAAACAACCACTATGAGCTCGTTACGGGAAGGACACGAGGGGGGAGGCTTCCCATAACCACCCTCCTGCGTGAAATAAAAACAATTCTGGTAGAGAGAAAGTACTTAAGTATTTAGAGTAGATAGTTGAGAGTGAATGAATACTTCATGGAGATTGTGAAGGTACTTATAGCCGAAGGATGTGGGAATATGATTGGCCTAGCTGTCCCTTTCCAGAAGATGCTATCGCAACCGCCTAGACACGTGTCCTCATATGATAGGGTGAGCTATACGGCCCATGTGCATGGTTGTAACAACCTGGACACGTGTCCATATGTGATAGGACGAGCTACACTTGGCCATGTGCATGATTATAACAACCTGGACAGCTGTCCTCCTTCTATTGGCTATTGGTTCACGTGCTCTTCAAGAAAGGATCTTGGTAAATCTTATAGAAGAGAATTAGTTCATTACAGCTGTCCTATGACGTTGCCTTCTGACCATCCTTGCGGGTGGAAACAGTACCCTACGGATGACTTCTAAGGGCGTCTAGATCTTCCCGCACATAGTCTCTAGGATATATTGTTGTTCTTCCTTTGTTTTGAGTTATGCAGGTGATTTATATGTCCCGCGGGTGACATATGAGGGGGTCCCCTCTTACCCGCGGGTGGTACTTAGGGGTATTTGGGTCTTTTTGGTACCATACCTCTATAAGTCCCCCAATCTTTTTGGACGCCGACTACCTACTGTATTTGACTGTACGCCTTTCTCGCTTTTTCAGTTTTCCCGCGTGATGTGGCATGCTCTTATTGGACCCTCCATTTCTCTCTCCACTGTCAATTCCCATCGCATTAATTGCGATGAGTATAAATAGGGTGATCCCGTTTCTTCTTGAACTTTTATCACTTCCATCTCTTTCTTTCTCTGATTAAAGCAAATATGAGTTTTCTACTTGTTCATCATAGCTCGTTGCCTTCAATTACCAACTGAGATCATGGCTGGTGAGAAAAAAGGAGGCCCATCCATAGATAAGATTATCGTCTGCTGGAAGGAAAGGGATTATGAAGACATCGTTAATGTGTACAGATTAGCTCCGGAATGGGGGCTGAAATTTCTTGCTGTAGGTTCAACTGCCAATAAGCCCCCGAAAGGTAAGATGGCCCTTTACGCTGAAGACTTTACGACTGGGATTCGAATTACCAAGTTCCTCGGGAGTGTTCTGACGAGCTATGGGGTTCATTTGTCTTGGATACATCCTTTCGGATTGATGAGAATTTGTCACTTCGAGTTCTGTTGCCGTGCCCACAACTTGGTACCTTCCGTTGATAAGTTTGCTGTCTTCTACAAGATGGCAGCCGTGGCGAGTGGTTCAGCTGGTCAACCACTTGTAAAGGGGTTATTGGGACAGAGCCACCACACAGCGCCTACGATTGGCGTACTAATTTTTTCTGGATTCGGGAAGACATTATTCCCTTTTCGATGACTTATCGTTCTCCCAATGAGAGATTGTCGGAGATACATGCTACTGCACACGCGAATCTCTCATGGCACATTACTATGACCCGCACGCCAACTCCGATGCGTGCGATATCTGAGGGCGCGTTAGTACGTGCTAGCATGAGCCGCTTGTGGCCTTTTCCGAAAGAAGAGCCGTTTTATCAGAAACCAGATGAAAGTAAGTTTGTGTTGTTTTTTTTGTTTTTTTTACTATGTAACTATGCAGGTGAGGGATCCATCTTATTCGTGCTGTTGGATCGCGTGGCGGGACTTATGGCCCACCGCCCTCGAGATCCTAAGGAACTACCATTTTTGGACCGAACCCGCGATAACTTTTTGTTTCCAGCTTCTCTGCACCCAGAGCCTGTGGTATCCCAGGCTATGTTTGCCAACGGTGATGGAGTTTTGAATCCTCTCCCCTTATTAGCACTCACTTCTAGTGTGGTGGTTGTGCTTTTTTCTTCTAGTGAAGAGTCATCACCCTACGAAGAAGAGGAATCTTCAGTTGATACTACTGATGATGAGAGTATCATGAATGCAATTGCATGTCTTAGCCGTAAGAGGAAACATAACTCATCCACTAGTAAGGCTGCGGATGCGGGAAAAAACACTTCTGAAGTTGTGACCAGTGAGGACGAACATGATGTTTGCGGATGCCTCGAAGCCCACTGGAAAAGGCAAATCACGTCTCTTCAAGCCTGCTGTTCCAAATAAATCAAAGAAGGTGCGTCTAGGGGACCGTATAAGCCTTGTTGCTTCTACAAAAGTTATTCTCGATATTGCTCTTAACATTGTTGTACTCTTAATTATGTTTCTAGAGTAGTATGTTTCTTGAGGAAGTGAAGTGTTTGCTGATTCTACAGAGGAACATCCCAAAGGTTCACCGAACCAAGGGAAGATAACTTTACCTGCTCTCCACCCGCATCACCGCCCAAATCTACATTTGAGCCTCCGCCCAACTCGCCACCAAAAAATGTTAAAGAACCGATTATTCTAAGATATACTCCTCCAGGTAGGGGTGAGCATGGGGGTATTTCACAAGCTTTCAAAGAGCCTGTTAATCTTTCTCCTCCTAACTCCCCTCATTCTTTTTCAGATCAAGGGGGCCAAAATGTTGTCTCCACTGGTCCTCAAGCGTCTTCATCCCGTTTCCATGAAGACAAGGAGCCTGCAGGATATTATGGCCAGACTAACCCATTTGAAGATCCACTGATACACCACCCGCACTAGTATGTGCGTTAGGGCTCGTTGTTCACCGATAATGACGTTTGCCATGAATTTCTTCAACAGGGAATTCCTCATGCTGAGAGGCAACACCAGCGTGGGCGTCCTCGTTATGAGTTAGCAAACTCCTTCTCCTACAATCTGGCTAACGCTGTCTCTACTAGCCAGGAGATCTATTGGGACTGGTTAGTTATGAATGACACGTGGGATGAGTTGAGTGCTGAGGTGGCCAAGAAAGAGACGGATGACTACCGCGTGGCTGCTAACACTGCCAAATGGCAGTTAAGTGATGCAGAGAAAGCTGTGGAAGTTGAGAAGGCCCAACAAGCTGCTGCTGCTAAGGGATGGGAGGAAGCATGCAAGCATCAAAACGCCATCTTGGAGGCCTCTCACGAGCAAACCTGTACTAAGCAGGGTGAGATAATGCATGCTGAGGAAGCCAAAGCAGCCTTGCAGAAGCAAGTGGATGAGCAGAATGACCTTATCTCTTCCTATTTGGAAGAGATAAAGACTTTGAAAGCAAAGGCATCTGCAAAGGACGAACACATTGCTAAGCTTGATGAGAATAACCGGGAGCAAGCTTTGGATTGTGTTGAGCACAAGATGGCTCTTATCCGGGATCAAGCGGATAAGAAATGGTTGATGTCAGAGAGAATCCCCCAGGTAACACTTTCTTTCTTTTGATACTTTGCATTCGCGACATGCGTTCAAATGGTTCTATTATTCTTCATGTTTATAGGTTATTGAACACACTCGAGACGGTGCTGAACTTGGGGATTGCGTTGAAGAGCTGTTTGTTGCGTCCTCTCAAGCCAGTCGTCAGACCGGTTTTAAGAAGGTCTGAAGTTTGAAGAAGAAAAACGACCTCTTGAAGAGTTTGACTTGCATGACAAAGATACCGCGAAGCTCTATGCGGAAAAGACAGAAGCTTTTGACAAACTGTCATTTCTTATTGAGGAGGTGGTGGTGGAACTTGCTGAGCAGGATGACGGGGTAGACCAATTGAAGGCTTATTTTGCTATCGGTCGTGAAGAAGATAATGAAGATCAAGTGGACCCGAATGTGGATGGTGATGATGAGGATCCACCTTTGTAATTTGGTTATAACCTTGTAGACGCATGTATTCGATCATATGTAATCAGATTTTATATGTAATCCCTTTTGACTTTTTAATGTAAGAAGTTGTTTATCCTTTTACATTTTGTTTAATGTATAATATAAGTGTAAGAATTTAGGATCTTCTTAGTTGTCAATAAAGGACTACGCGAAATTTATTATAAGGACACGCGGGTCCCTTCTGGCACGCAGACCAGGGATTTTACTTTATGGACACGCGGGTCCCTTCTAGCACACAGGCAAGGAATTTTACTTTAAGGACACGCGGGTCCCTGCTGACACGCATGCCAGGAATTTTATTTTTAAGGACACGCGGGTCCCTTCCGGCACGTTGGCCATGAATATTACTTTAAGGACTATTATAGCTTAAATCGATTTTTTTGATAAAAGTGGCACGCAGGCCTAACTATATTACAAGTGGTGACATAAGATGTCCTTTTTACTAGCTATCAAGGCACGCATGCCAAATAGAAAATATTCTTAACTAAAGTCTTGCTTATATGTAACATTTCTTTAATTGAGCAATGTTCCAGGTTCTAGGGACTTCTGTTCCGTCTAATTTTTCCAACTTGTAGGCACCCTTTGATAATATTTCTTTCACTTTGCAAGGACCTTCCCAAGTTGGGGCCAATTTACCCGGAGGTTCTTGACCGGGTGCTTCATTGTTGTGGAAGACAAAGTCTCCCTCATTGAAGTTGCATTTTCTAACCCTTGAGTCATAATATTTCTGTAACTGGCGTTTATAATTATGCTCGTGGATAGGGTCCAATTCTCTCCTTTTTTCAAGGAGATCTAAGTTCATCCGCAACTCTTTTTCATTATCGTTGTTCGTCAACATTCTTGCGGATGGAACTCCAATTTCAGATGGGATCATGGACTCGGTACCATAAGTCAGGCTAAACGGCGTCTCAGAGTTGCTTGACTTCTTTTGAGTGTGAAAAGCCCAAAGTACATGGGGGCAATTAGTCCACCCATCTAGTTCGTTTAGTTCCCAACCGTGTTTATATTCCATCTTTAATGGATCTATTAGCTCTTTCGACCTGACCATTGGCCTGCGGGTGGGCTACATAAGTAAATACTTGGGTGACATGAAGTTCTTTCAGCCACGCTTGTAGCCCACTATCCGCAAACTGGGTTCCATTGTCGCTGATTAATTCATGGGGGAGGCCAAAATGGAAAATAATGAACTACCACAGAAATTTCTTGATGCTAGATGCAGTGATGGAGGCAAATGGTTTAGCTTCTACCCACTTGGTAAAATAATTAATTGCCCCAATAAAAAATTTGACACGTCCCGGGGCTTCTGGTAATGGACCCATGATATCAATTGCCACTATTGGAACGGCCACGCGGATGTTACCGGCACTAGCTCATTTTTTGGGCGTTGGGTATTGAGAGCATGGCGTTGGCATGAATCACATTTTCTGATTTTCTTGCACTGCGTCCATATGCATCCCCGGCCAATAATATCCCGCGTTCATGAGTTTGGCGACAACCATTCTTGGACCCGCGTGAAGACCACAAATACCCTCATGAACTTCCCTTATCAGATAATTTGCATCCTCGGCATCCACACATCTCAGGAGTGGGCCGAGGAAGGATCTACGGTATATGATACAATCTTGCACTTGGTAATTTAGGGCTTTGTGTCTGATTTTTCGACCGCAGCTTTTTCTTCCGGGAGAACTCCTGATGTTAGATTAGCCATAATTGGTGTCATCCAGGATTCGACACCGGTTTATATGACCAGTACTTGGTGTTGCGCAACATATGGATGATCGAGGACTTCTACGCGGATGTCTTTTGAAAAATGTTCAAAGTTTTTGAAGCTAATTTGCTAAGAGCATCCGCTGACTTGTTTTCACTTCGTTTAATGTGGATGACTTTGCAGGATGAAAATTGTGAAATCAAATCTTTTGCTTGCGAGAGGTATGAAGCGATCACATCGTTTTTCGCCTTGTATGTCCCGTTAATCTGTCCCGCGATCAGCATTGAGTCTACCCATGCTTCCAAGTGTTTCACCCCAAGCTTTTTGGCTATTGGCAGGCCTGCTAAGAAGGCTTCATACTCTGCCTCGTTGTTGGTACTTTTAAAGTCCAACTTTATGGCATAAGTAAATTCGTAGCCTTCAGGATTAACCAATCTGAGGCCTGCGCGGGATCCTTTGTTACTTGAAGCTCCATCCATGAATAGTGACCAAACCTGGTCTCGCTCAGGAGGTATCGGAGTTTGCTGTTGATCAGGCACTCCTCTTCTTTGTTCCGCGGGACTTCTGTAACGAAGTCCGTTAGCAATTGGCCCTTGATCGCGGGTCTGGGTTTGCACTCAATCGCATGTTCTCCCAATTCTATGGCCCATTTTGCTAATCGTCCGGACAGTTCTGGTTTACTTAGCACGTTTTTCAACTTGTACCCTATTAGCACATTGATTGGATGGCCTTGAAAATATTTGCGGAGGTGCATGGCAGCGTAGACCTAAGCCAAAACCAACTTCTCAAGCATTGAATATTTGGTTTCTGGACCTGTCAACGTTCGACTGACATAATAAATTAGCATTTGGAGATTTTTCCTATCTATCAGTAGCACTGCCCCAATGGAAATATCAGATGCTGATAAGTACAACGTCTAAGACTCTCCCGCATGTGGTGCTGTTAGGGTAGACAGTTCCATAAAACACTTTTTAACTTCTAAAAATGCTTTTTCCGCTTCCATGGTCCATTTGAAATGTGCTTTCTTTAGACAGTTCCTCAGAGTTGACACAAATGGGAAAGACTTGGCCGCGTGATTGGCCAAAAATCTATTTAAAGTAACAAGCCTTCCATTAAGTGTTTGTACCTCTCTGAGGGAAGAAGATGAAGGCATGCGAGCCACTGCCTGAACCTTATCTGGGTTTGCCTTAAAGCCTGCACCCGTGACAATTACGCCTAAGAATTTTCCTTCCTCCATCCCAAAGGAACATTTACTAGGATTGAGCTTCATGTTGATCTTTCTCATAGTATCAAATGTTTCTTCTATGTCTCGTAGCATCTGATCCTCTTCAATGCTCTTTATAACCAAATCATCCATATAAACTTCCAAATTTCGCCCGATCTAATCTTTGAAAGATTCATCCATCAAACGCTGATATGTAGCACCAGCGTTTTTTAATCCAAAGGGCATCATTTTGTAACAAACTGTGCCCTGATCTTTGCGGAATGCTGTTTTGTCCTCATCACCTGTTGTCGTGCGGATGTGATGATAACCTTTGTAGGTATCAAGGAAGCATTTAAACTTGAACGGGGCTACTGCATCAACTTTAAGATCAATCTTCGGCAATGGGTAACAGTCCTTCGGGCATGCTTTGTTTAGATCTTTAAAATCTATACACATTCGCCATGTTCCGTTACTCTTGGGAACGATGATCGGATTAGTAACCCTAGTTTGGCACTGTATTTCATGGATGATTCCAGCGTTTAGTAGATCTTGAACTTGTTCATTCATAGCTTTGGTCTTCTCTGGACCCATCTTACGCTTCTTCTGGACAATCGGTGTGAATGTTGGATTCACTCGCAGCTTGTGTTCTGCAATCCTCCGCGGAACTCCAGTCATATCTGCGGGTTGCCAAGCAAAGATGTCCATGTTCTTTGTTAACAATTGTTTCAGAAATGTCCTTACTATCTCGGAGATAGCAGGCCCAATTGTTATTGTTTGATCCGGAAACTTCTTGTTCAACACCCACTTTTCTGGTTCGGTTCTTTCAATTGCTTTGGCACCTTACTTGGCTTTGAACTTTCCGTTGTGAAGCAGTGACGGTTTATGTGGATGATGGCTACCCCAGTGTGGGTTGGAACCCCTACCGCACCATGAGCTGTGGAGGGGTGAGCATTTAAATCACCAATTGCCTCACGCCTTAAGATAATATCATGTTTTGACATAGCCGGTAAAACCAAGAATTCAACGTCTTCAGTACGTGAATGTGTTCCATCGCTGAGTGTAACAGGAAAAGAAATTAGCCCTCGCGGGTGCATCACTTCACCCCCAAAGCCAGACACAGGTGGATGAATTGGCTTCAGCCTCACCTTGTCTTCCTCGTCAAGTTGTTCAAAACACTATTCATACATTATGTCTAACGTACTTCCAGTATCAAAGAAGAAATAATGTGAACAGTAATGACCTAATAGGGCAGTGATTATCATCGGGTTCTTATTGTATGGGCCCCCTTTGACCCGAGCGAAAATTACAGGTTCATTCTTCCATTCTTCCTCATCAATTTCTCGTCTTTTACTTCCAACTATGCGCCCTCCTTGAATCACGTGAACATTCAAATCTATAACCTGCTTTTTAGGCCGGCCTTGATTGTCTTGTGAGGAAGCTTTTCCAGATTCTTGTCCCACATTTTTGACTAAGTGTCCTAGCTTTCCGGACTTGACTGCTGCTTCAATTTCACCCCTCAAGGCCAAACACTCATCCGTGTTATGACCAATGTCATCATGGAATGTACAATGTTTCTTGGGGTTGAGGAATGTTCTTTTCATGATTGGCTGAGGCTTCTTGAACTTCACATTCTCAGTGGTCAAAATTTCCGACGGAGTATTTGTCAGTGGGGTCAAATTGTTGGTGGTCTGTGTTGAGGTGCCTGCTTTGTTTTTGTTGACTATCAGTGACCTTGCATCAAATTGCTTTGATGTATCCGCAGAAGGTTGAAGCCTTGACCAAATTGATCCTTTGGCTTGTATATTCGGCTGCGGATTCTAAAATTCTACTTTTGGAGTTTGCTTTGGGCTGTCAGACCCCAAGGTCTTTTCAGTTCTTGCAAACAGTTTCGTGGTAGACATTATTTCATCCCAGGTCTTTGGCATTCCATCTTTACCAGTTAAGGTGCAGATCAAGGCGTTTCTCCACACATTCTTGCGGAAGGCTCCCCTCAACATGTCTTCACTAATTCATTCAATGTTAAGACACTCGTCGTTAAACCAAGAAATGAAGTATTCAATAGACTAATTGTTTAGTCTAACAACGTCCAATATTTTAGAAGGATCGCGGATGTGCTTCTTTTGTTGACTAAAGTGTTGAGAGAATTTAGCCACCAGGTCGTCCCAACTCTTGATTTGCCCATCCGTCAATTTTTCAAGCCATTCGCGTGCCGGCCCAGTTAATGTTAATGCGCACATGTGACACCAGTAGGGAAGAGTCCAACCACTGACTCCTCCCACTGCCACGAAATTCAATAGGTGATCGCTAGGATCTGTCATCCCATTGTATTTTCCTAATGACGTAGGAATTTTCGGATTAACTAGGAATGGAGCTGTTGCAATACGCGCTATGAATTTTGACTTCTCAACAAAGGATGGACGATATGGTTTTGTGAAGTCTTCTTCCGCATCACTGTGGTACTCAGTATGGAGAACTACCACGCGTGGGCGACTAGTTCCCTCTCGTCTATGAATTCTGCTATCTCCGCTGAAATAACTTACTACACTTGGACGGTATGTTGGATCATAACTTTCATATTCATCTCTGTAGGAGGGTTCGCGCATGACCATGCGAGGACGGTCACACCTCCTCCTTTCAAAATCATCCTCAGGAAACCTCTCCGTCTGAAGGCTATCACGTATCTGACTCCTCCGCACCGTTGTGGGAGGAGATGGAGATCTCCTAGGAGTCTAGTCATAAGCCAAAGTACGGGTGCGGATTCGCTCTTCACGAACCATGCGCTCGTAATCAGCTAAAGCATTTTCTTGCTTAATGCGTAGCCAATCCTCGGGGGACTGAATTCCTCTAGCTCTGGAGTTATGATGGTGAAATCTCGTTGGCTCGGAATTATCAGATCCGTCTTCCAGACCTAATTCCTTGCGGGCCCGGCGAGTTTCCGCTGTAACACGTCCTAAGTCACCCGGAGTTGGGCCTCCAGGTGCTTCGACATCAACAGTACGTCTAACAGTTATCGGAGTTTCCGTCGGCCCTTCGAGAGATTGACTCATATAGTTTGAGCCAACCAAAAAACTATCACAATTCTAGCACAACCACGGATGGCGCCAATGAAGAAACACAAACCTAATCCCCTAAGGGCTCAAATTCGATGAGTCCACAGGGTACGGGTCAAATACTATCTAACTAACGATACAAGTCCGATCTCCCAAAGTCCAATGACAGAAATATGCAAAACAACCACCATGAGCTCGTTACGGGAAGGACAAGAGGGGGGTCTTCCCGTAACCACCCTCCGGCGTGAGAATAAATATAATTTTGGTAGAGAGAAAGTACTTAAGTATTTAGAGTAGATATTTGAGAGTGAATGAATACCTCATGGAGATTGTGAAGGTATTTATAGCCAAAGAATGTGGGAATATGATTGTCCCAGCTGTCCCTTTCTAAAAGATGCTCTCGTAACCGCCTAGACACGTGTCCTCAAATTATAGGGTGAGCTATACGGCCCATGTGCATGGTTGTAATAACCTGGACAAGTGTTCATATGTGACAGGACGAGCTAAACTTGGCCATTTGCATGGTTATTACAACCTGGCCAGCTGTCCTCCTTCTATTGGCTGTTGGGTCACTTGCTCTCCAAGAAAGGATATTGGTAAATCTTCTAGAAGCGAGTTAGTTAATTACAGATGTCCTATAACGTTGCCTTCTAGCTATCCTTGCGGGTGGAAACAGTACCCTGCGGATGACTTCTAAGGGTGTCTAGATCTTCCCGCACATAGTCTCTAGGATATATTATTGTTCTCAATGTTTTCACGACCGGATCGAACCGGCCAGTCAGACTGGTTCGAACGGAGTTCAGCAAGGTTGACAATCCGTTTCGGCATAGTTGACTCGCTCCTGTAATAACCGGCCAGTCAGGTGCGGTCATGCGGTTGAACCGGAGAATCGGGATCAGAAATCGTACCAGATATAGACAAGAATGAGCTTGATTTTGTCGGATCTTGATTGAAAAGGATAAGAAGCATCAAGTCTTGATTGAAAAGGATTAAAAGCAGCGGATCTGAACTTGGGAATCGCCGAATTTGGATATAGAACAACTTGATCAAGATCAGACGGTGAAGCATATAGCTGGGTTTTCACTTTTGTTTTTGACAACTACAGTGGTTGTTTTTGTGATGAAAAATGCAATGTGTAGGGTTTTCATTTTTGTTACATTCTCAAGATGGGCTATTGGGTTAGTAGTTAATATTAAGACAGTAATCATGGACTGATAGGCTTATATTTACATCTCAAACTAATGTTTCTGGCACTGAAAATATGTTGGAAGGCATCCAATTTTTATGTGGAGCCATGGTTATGTATCCACTTTAGGTTGTGTCCCACTTTAGTCTATTAATGTAGGATAAAATAACATCGTACGTAAAACAATCTTGTGTGTCCATTTTTGTCCGCATATTGTCAACAAAACATATTTCAACTCATAAATTTCAATATGCGTGTGAACGAGACTCGCTTAGTGTATATTTTATTCACATATATCGCTATTATTCGTATTTCATGTATTAAGTTTATACTCATCTAAGTTCATACATGTAGAGAGATCAACATGCATCATTGATAATGTTTGTTGAGAGAAACAGAGAGAGAAGTCGGCGATGAGAGTGAATTCTTATGAAGAAAACATCAAGTTACTATAAATTTAAAGGTAGACATTAAGTTTGGAAGGGTTAACAATCAAATTTTGGCAAGAAGACCAAGAAAAACTATTGGTAAGTAATTTCATTACTTAATTTCTTGTTTTTGATGCTTGTTGAGTTTATGATATCTCAAGCTAGAAAGTGTATAGGGGAATTGACCTTATTTGGTGTGACTTAGGGGGTATTTTGGTTAACTATGTTGTTACCAATCCAGTTTGAAGGAAAAATACTAATAACATCTCACATATGATGTTTGTATCAAACTATGGTATTTAAGAACAAAATGTGGTGCTTTATAGTTTAGTGAGAGTTAAAACAAAATTTGGTAAGCGATTACGTAAGCTTCGTGTGTTAAACTTAAAATAAAAAGGTACAAATGTTTATGTGACTTTACAATTCGGTAGTTATAATTGGTTTTGTATTAAATGAATCTCTAGACATGAGTGTACAAGTGTTTGTGCAACTGATAACAGTAAGAATCGTATAATATACTTGTACATAGTGTTTAGGGGGTTAAAATGAAATGTGGCTGGCAAGCAGTTGCTAATTGTCATATGTGACAGCCTTAAAACAAAATGTACAAGTGTTTATGTGATTTTGTAAATTTGTAATTAGTTTTGTATTGATCAATCCTCCAAGGTGTACATAATGTTATAATGTTATATTGTGATAGTATAAGTATTAGTAAAAAACCATATGTATTTGTATAAAATAAAGGAGGTGACTAAGTTATTTGTAAATTCAGTTTAAGCTTCATGCAACTTTCATTTAGATATGTTAACAAATTCATCGTATGCCGGCTCATGGCCTTTTACCAAGAGTCTTTTTTTTTTCTTCCCATTATCGTCTATCTTAACATTTAGATATCATCATGTACAGATTGTTTATTTAAGATGGTAGCGATCACCAAAGCTTATCTTTAATTGGGTAAAGATCAAACGTCCCTAGTTACAAGTTAGAAGTGTGTCCCAATAATCTCTCACTAGTGTAGGTAGTGATCACTAATTTGATTTTACTAGTGGGTGCTATCACTTACATATAATTGATTAAAGAAGTTTACAATAAGGATAAAACCAACCTATTTTGCTCTACTTCTTGATCTTGTTCTCCTTTTCTCTGAATATTATTTGGAATCTGAATCAAAGATCATCTGAAAAACATGTACTCTAGTTTCTGGCAGTCAAAATATGTTGGAATGCATCCAATTTTTATGTGGAAGGCATCCCACTTTAGTCTATTAATGTCGGATAAAATAGCGTGTATGTGAAACAACCTTATGTGTCACATTTATGTCCGCATATCGTCAACAAAACATATTCAACTCATAAAATTCAATATGTGTGTGAACAAGACTCGCTTAGTGTATGTTTTGTTCACATATATCGCTATTATTCGTATTTCATGTAATAAGTTTATACTCATCTAAGTACATACATATAGAGAGATCAATATGATGCATCATTGGTATTTTGTTAACATGTTTGTTGAGTGAAAATGAGAGAAGTCAACGATGAGAGTGAATTCTTAGAAAACAACAAGTTACTACAAAGTAAAGGTAGAAATCAAGTTTGGAAGGATCAACAATCAAATTTCGTCAAGACGACTAAGAAAAACTATTAGTAAGTAATTTCATTACTTAATTTTCAGTTTTTGATGCTTGTTGATTTTATGATATCTCAAGCTAGAAAGTGTATACCCTAGTTGAAATCTATGAAACTACATTATGGTGAATGAACTATATGTAAACATTTGGGTTTTAGGTAAACTAGTAATAATACGTAACTATATAGGTAAACTAGCAATTTATGTAATTGTATGTATTAAGGTTGTTGGACTGATTAGACATGTTCAAGTTCAATCATGGGCGGAACATATATGAGGCGGGGAGGGGCTGTGGCCTGTCACACCCCAACCAAAGGCGGCGGAACATGCCGAGGTGCAACGGATTGCTCAAGAACACAAGACACTATTTAAAGTGACAATATTTAATCAACTCATTTAAATTCATAAAATCATAAGAAGTCACATAACTTGTTCATACAATAACCGAATTCAATCAAAGCAAATACTATATTGTTTATTTTGCTAATATCCTAATAGTCTTGATAACGTTTTTCTTCAAGTTCTTGAGCCAAACTAAAGTCAAACCTGTAACATTGGATAAAATAGAATTTGTCAACACAAAGGTTGGTGAACAATTTCATAGTTTTGAACAATAATATATAATAGGAATATTTTTAAAACTTGTATACAAAACAATAAATAATAGCAACAATTTAGATAAATGAAATCGTTAATAAGAATACATTAACGACACCTTTCTATAAGGGGATGCCAAATAGATTCGGATTTTTATGAAATCGATAATAAGAATACATTAACGACACCTTTCTATAAGGGGATGCCAAATATACTCGGATTTATGAATCAACCAACCAAAACCGGTAAACACATTAGCATTTATGCATGTAAGCATATAACACCAAATCGAGCATTTATTTAAGTAAGGTATACAATAAAGTTTGTGGTTTAAGACTCAAGTATAAAACATTTATTTGAATAGGTATGTAATATCACCCCCAAAATGAAAGATGGAAAAACGGGGAATGAAAGTACTCACGTTCAAGTAATAAACTTGATTAATAAAATGACGAGTAACCGGAAGGATGAGGTTTAACGAGCAAAACCTAGATGAATGAAGTCTTGTATTTGAAAGGTTGTCTAGGAAATATTTAAATAAAATAAATGATAAGAAATGCAAACAATTTAAAGTTTAAGGTTTAAAATGTAAATATTTAAGAAATTATAATAATAGTCCTTTAAAAATATAAGTTTGCTCGAAACCAGGTTAAAGTATCTAACCCTAAATTTTACTCAACCTATCTTAAGTAATAAGGTTGGTAAAAATGAAAGAATGCAAGTCTCTTTATAATATAGATACTAAAACGGGTTTTAACGAGTGTTCGAGTTGTTGGTTCGGATCTTGGTAATTGGTCAAACCCAAAGTCAACTTTCCAAAATAATAAATGTTATGAGATAACTCAATAAAATTTAAGAAGACTTAACCGAGTATGTAGTTCAATTGTTTTAGAACTAACAACATCCGTTAAGCGAGTGTTTGGTTTTGTCGGTCTAAACTTTGTTATAAGATCAAGTTGGATTCAACATTCCAAGTACTTTAAGAAAATAATTAAAATCAGTTTATAAAGAAATATACAAGTCTTGATAGCTAGAAACACACTTGTGTGTCTTAATGGTTACCAGATGCCCAAACATAAAAAAACTTGTATAATAATTTATAAATGATGATACTTAAGTTTTACAACCAAAAAGTCAACAATAAAGTCTTTAAACGAAAGTTTGGTTTTCGGTTCGGATATTGTTTCTAGGTCAAGACCGAGGTTTGATTCTACAAACCCATAACCATGGAACTCATAAAAATGATTTTAGAAACTTAAATGTAACATAACGCATGTTTATACAATTATTTAACAAAACTAGTAAACAAAGTTCGGTTTACGGTTTGGAGCTATTTACGGTTAAACTGAGGCTAGTCTCTACAAACCCGTAACCATGGAACTCAACAAATATGAAATACAAACTAAAATGAGCAAAAGTTAGGCATGGTTAGTAAGCATAAACAAGTTATATATTTATATATATATCAAGGACCACGTGAGTCCTCCATGAAGCATTGCCTTACGAGGCCGGACACTTCACCGACCGAGACCGGAGAAGTGACCACCAAAGGTAACAAGGGGTGTATATTATATATAAGTTGTACCACAAGTTATAAGTAATAATATGTTAGTTAGAATCAAGTATTATGGTCAGTTTGACTTTTGAAAGTCAAACTTCCAAGAACAATGAAAAACAACCTTAAGAATCTTGAATTTGAGAGAGAAGATGAAGTATGAGCAGGTATTAATGGTGAATATGGTCTTGTATATATAGGATAAGGTTGAAAGGGTTATGCATAAGGTCTAATGTATAAAAATTCGAATTGGATAATAGGGTGTAAAGCATAAACAACAACAAACAAGCTGCTGCATCTGATGCCCGTCTCGCTACGCGACGGGGCTTAGGCCTCACCCATCGCGCGGAGCGATGGGGTGGGCGGGCATATTTTCAAAGTTTGCAATAATGGCATTTTTGGTCCCTGGAGTTGTTTTAAAGCGTTTTTAAGGCATTTTAGGGACTGAAAAAGATGTTTTTAAGACTCGAAAAGTACAAAACAATATTGTAACATAAAATCCATCATTTTGATTATATCAAAGGTTGCGGTTTACAAAACAGGTCGGGTTACATGATAAATGAATACAAAAACGAATACAAATAGGACCCGAAATCGACAAATGTCACATGGCCCCCTGACTTTGGGTTTATAAATGGGTTTTACAGCTTCAGATATTTTAATTTGGAAGAGTATGTGTGTTTTTTTTCTACTATGATATGAAAAGAAAGATAGGAAGAAAAAAATGACTTATATTTTTGAAAATGATAAAATGGATAAGTGTAAACTGAAAAGTTGAACATACACACTGACATAATTATCCAACTAAACCATTTCCATATAATAAAATGATAAAATGAGTGGCGTCAAAGTTTGATTTTCAATTTGTATTATTGTTTATTCATTTACTTCATTATTAGTTATTTCATTGGTTCGAGTATGGTGTGTATATAGACTAGTTTAATGAATAAGCCTTAATATTGGGAAGTTTTATCCCGTAACAAAATGTCATATGTTTTTTTTTGTCGTTTATTTTTAAAAACTGTTTTTTTCTTGGATATACAATCTTTATATCGTGTAAAAAAGTTGGCTTTTTTAATATTTTTATGTGTTTGAGCTTATGTTTATTCTAAGGTTTTCGCCCCCCCATGGATATGTTCAAGTTCCGCCACGGTGTTCAATGGAACAAACTAAAAGAACTATGGTTATGTGTAATGGAAGGGCTAAAAAATGTGAAGTGTTGTGACACGTGGCGTCATGTAAGCAAATGGTGTTGTAGTCTCATATATGTGTGTATCTCTGTGTGTGTATATATATATTCTAATAAAAATAATAACCGGGGACCCATGTCACTTGGAAATTCATTCTTAGCCAAAATTTTTCGCTCAAACTATTTTCAAGTTTTTATTGAAAACTTATTTATGTCAGTGTAATTAAAACATATCAATCAATCATATTTAATCAAATAACTAATTAACTAAAGAGAAATTTCCTAAAATAGCCCCTTAATGGTGAGAGATTCCAAATTTGTCCTCTTAAAATGGTTTTTCCAGATTTGTCCCTCTTCTAACGCATCGCCGGCGATGTGTTAGGTAGTCCCTCCGACGAGTTAGCTAACATATAGTCAACGATGTGTTAGACCTCCAAACACATAGTCAAAGATGTGTTAGCTATCTAAACATAGGGTTAAAGATGTGTTTAGCCTTTTGTTTGTTTTTTTAGTATTATATTATCATAACTAGTTTTATTTATATTTGGTTTTCTTTTATAACATCTGATATAAAATTTTGTATAATTTCGAATGTACCGTTGAGACATGTTTTTTTTATCTATGAACCTACATAAATTTACTCAAAACCGAGCGGTGTTAGATTAAAATCAAAATGTTCAATAAAATTTGACCCAACATGGTTAAAAAAAATTATGTCAACATGTAGATAAAAAAAACACATCTCAATGGTAAATTCGAAATTATATAAAACTTTATATACTAAAGTTATAAAAGAAAACCAACTATAAGTAAAACTAGTTATGATATATAATATTAAAAAACAAACAAAAGGCTAAACACATCTTTAACCCTATGTTTGGATAGCTAACGCATTGTCAACTATGTGTTTGGAGGCCTAACACATCGTTGACTATGTGTTAGCTAAATCGTCGGCGGGACTACCTAACACATCAACGGCGATGAGTTAGCAGAGGGACAAATTTGGAAAAACCATTTTGAGGGGACACATTTGGATTCTCTCACCATTAAAGGGGTTATTTTGGGAATTTTCCCTTAACTAAATTATAGAGATTAAAAATATGCTGGTATTTATATCATTATAATAAAAATATTTATATCTTTTATGAAATCATATCTACCTTTTTTTATTAAATTAATTTTTAAGCATTTTTCAGTGTATGAGATGAATGTTATAAAAATTAATGAACGGTATTTATAGTTCTAAGAAGATATAAACAAGAAGAAATTATAAAAATAAAAGTGTTATTTTCACGTATTCATTTAACCTTCACGGATCCATGGAATTCTCATTCATCTCTTTAAAATCTGTAATACAAAAACATGTTTTAGTCATGCTAATTTTATATATGATGTTCTCTTTTTATGTCGCTTATAATGTAACATCTTATCTTCTTTTGTTAGATATCGTTATTCCATTAAAATATAATTGTAAGCCCCCCCCCCCCGAGGCGTCGCCAATCGATACGAGATCCGCACGAGGTCTAGGAGTGCGGAATCCTCCTAGACTCGTTTAATGGTGTAGAAGACGAAGAACACGATTACACATAAGCAAACACACGAACAAACACACGAATGGGATAAACAAATATGCAGATCCTTTATATAAAAACAAACCACGTTACAAACCGAACACAAAAAAAGACACGACCGACCCGAGGTGAGCTCTACCTCGGGTCGTCCCACACGACTCTCCCTCTCTGTTTTTCTCTAGACAATTGAACTGAAACACAAAACACTCTGACTTTCTGGATACTAAACCCTAAACAAGACACACATATATATAGAAAACCAACTTCGCGGGCTTGGGCTTGGGCCAGTAGGAGAAGTTGTTCTAACTTCGCCTATGGCGTCTCCGCTAGTCAGAATTGCATAGCGACGGTCACAAAATGCACCAACAGACTCCCCTTTGATCGTTGCTCTCAATTCTGACAAACGCAAAAGATCATCTGTTACAAAACATGCACTAACAATAATTACAACTTATAAAATCATCAGGTGCATATTTTTCGTGATTATGAAGAAACTGCGTGAGAATGCACCATGTATTCGTATGAATATTTCATTAGTAAATATAATTTGAACTTATTAAAATATTTAATTTGAGAAAATATAGGTTTTTTTTATATATGATCATTTAATTTTTATAGTTTGATTGTCTTTTCTTTTGAGCTTCTCGTGCATCACACGAGTTCTAAAGCTTATATATATATATATATATATATATATATATATATATATGGGGATGGATCTTGCGAGAAGTGATATAACAACAAGAAGTGAAGGTATAACTCCATTAATCCCTAATTTCACTCCCTTTCATATGATGTTACATACATATATGTAGGTTGGTTGTATTTATGTCTTAATTACACATTCAAACCTACCTACAAACATATAAATGTACCGAGCCACATTCAAACCTATGTACCTACACACATACAAACATACATACATATATACAAACATACGTACCTACACACATACATATGCACCTACACATAAGAAAGGGAGTGAAATTAGGGATTAATGGAGTTACACCATTACTTCTCGCACTTCTCGCTGTAAAAAAAACTTATGAAATGATCCAATACCTGTATGCATGTGTGTATATATATATAAATATGTATATATGTATATATATCACACACACACAACAATAAATAATAATAAACCAACAACAAATTTGGGCGACAAAAACACCTCGCCCACCCCTCCCCCACCCCCATTTCACCCATTTGTAGCCTAGAGGCGGTGTTCCTCCAAGATTTCGCCCCTTTGTCGCCCACTTTATGTGAGTTTCGGGGGGAAATTGACCTTACTTGGTGTAACTTAAGGGTTTTTTGGTTAGCTATGTTGCTACCAATCCAATGTGAATGAAAAATATTAAGAGCGTTTACAATATGGACTTTGAAAAACATCAAATATATATATATATATATATATATATATATATATATTTAGGGAGAGGATAAAGAGAGAACTCCATTTTATGGAGAGAACTAGAGAACTCTTAAGTATAGGGTTATTTTTGTATAAATACCCCAAATACACCATGGCTTCTCGTGTACAACAATTGCAGTCTTACTGTATACGATAAACTCTCTCAACAACTCAACAAATTATGAATCGGTACACCAAAATATCATGAAACGTTACAACTTGAAGATTAAGAACCCTAAATCATCAAAGATATTGAATATCAATCCACTATTCGTTCGTAGTTAACAGTCGGTTAATCTTCTCTTCATCGTTGATTTCAGCAATTAAACACGACACCTTAAGGTATTTTGGAATTCAAACTTTTATCTTTCTTAATCATATGTGTTGTTACTGAATGTCATCGTTTTCCTGTTAATATGGTTATATATTGCTCTATATGCACGTTCTACAAGGAATAATGACTCTGTAATTATATAATTTGGGGATTCTAGGTCAAAAACTATCAGAATTAGGTGATTCGAGGTCAAAGTCGGCCAGAATTTGGGGATTTTTGATTAAAAACGGCCATTACTCAAGGAAATACCATAATTTGTTTGATTCATGTGATTTGATGGTTTAATTGATTAGTCATGTATCAATACATTATTAGAAGATATATGAATAATACAAAAGGGTAAAAATTGTGTAATACAGAGTACTACGTATATGTAATACTAACAGTATTACATATATTTAATGCTACAAGTATTACATATATGTAATAATAAGAGAAATATCATAATAAATAATATACAGTATTACGTTGTTATATATGTTGTTATATATGTGTAACAATGAGCATTACATATGTGTCATACATGATTAAGTATTGCATATATGTAATATTGAGTATTGCATATATGTAATACTGTTACTATTACATATTATGTTATATACAAAAAATGTTTTTGAACAATCCTAACTTTTAACACTACATACACGCAATATAACATAAATATGCAGTAAAGTACACCATTTATATATGCAAAATCTAACACATTAGCAATGCGTATACGCAATACATCAACATTGCGTATACACAATGCATCAACACTACATATAGGTGTTATACATCAACAATACATATACGTAACTTGAAATTTATGTAAAATACATGAACTGATCTTTATGCTCATCCTTCATAGCTTTCATTTTAAATTAATTTTCTTCACCAATTATACACAAAAAAGACAAAAACAGAGCACGTCAAACATGATAGCCTCGGTGTGCTCGATTGGGTGTATAATACGCATAATCGATGAGATACTATATGAAATTGAATATTATAACAGTTTATCTGATGTTGTTCTTCTTATTCATGAGTTTCACGTGTATTAATCATGTGTGCATACATATTTTTTAGGCCCGCTTCGTTATACGAATTGGAAAATGTTAAAGAAGTTTGGCACAAAGGGTAAATATGGTAGAGGGGTGATCTGTAAATGACGTGGGACTAGAGTCAAGACTTGTTTGACTCGATGAACAATTGTATTTAAATGTATTATTTATGTAACTATGATTTTGTGTAATGTTGTTTGCTTATTCTTCAGCATTTCTTTGTTTTCAGTCTAGCATTTTAATATTTCATTTGTTGTTTAAATGCATCTTTGCCTTAAAGAAAAAGACTCATGTTTTGTATTAGATTCAACATATATCCAGCCTTATATATTTTATTACATATGTCAAAAACAACATACATTCATAAAATATGTAACATCACTAACATATACGTGTAGGTGCGTATGACTACGGGATTAAACTGTAACATTCAACTACATGTTTAAAAAAACAATTGATACCATTAATAACAGGTACAAAAGTATTCATATTTACTTTCATACCACATAAACACATCGTGGTCCAACGACCTATATACAAAATTTTTCAATTTAAAACACAACTGTTAACTATACACGGATTTTGGAAAAAAAAAATTAATTAATAACCTTTTCAAATACACCCAAATTTGATTCTTTATTTTATTGTATTGGTAAAAGGGGCGTACCTCATCAAATTTTACTAACTAAAAAGAAAATACAAAAAAATGGATTGGTGAGATTTAGGAAATTTCCCCAAGATCTGCACCAACCAAAATAAAAAAACAACCCAATACTCATACCAAACCTAACAAACCACAAACACCAAACACAACTATACATCTTAAGCAACATCCTTAATCCATACAATAACAACCCAAGCTAATAAACTTTTCCAAGCAAACACTTGTAATTATCAAAACAAACATCAAACTTAACAATAACACAAACAATCTTCAAACATGTCATCCTTATGCACCAATATAGCTCATCTTGATTATGATTTTCTTTTTTTAAAAATCAAGTCATCACACCCAACAATTGTAAAGATAACCCAATGATTTATTAAGAATCAATCAGTTCGTCAAACCATCCGGCACACTAAAGCAATATATTGCAGCAGGTAAACATGAACCAATATTGCCCTTTGTTCATACATCAACCAACTACCAAGCAATTAGCACCGAAGAACCAAGCCAATGATAGTCAACCAACTGTGCAAGTCAATAGCAAAACTTTATAACCAACTATATGCAGTAGCAGCCATATCTTGTCAGACTTTCATGCACCCTTGTCTGATTTTAATGCACCCTTGTCAAGTTTTTATATACTACCCAGTATACTAAATTGAAAAATGGAGCAGCCTTACACATTGTAAAGTTATAATTGGGTACTAAAAATAATACTTAATCCTGCAATAAAACTAAACCATGCATTAAAATATGTCATTTTCATACTACATAAATGTAATACACAACATATATGTGCATCGTATATGTAATATATCTATATTTGCGTATTTGTGATATATGTGCACCCATATGGTAAAATCTTTCTGTTCGACTAACATACCCAAAATAACGTGCAGCCAAACACATGATCAATGTGCTGCGTATGTGTAATAGTCAACAAATACAATTAGATGCATCAACATATCTATGTTATAATGCAATAAACCTGTGCATTATAACTAGATATTCACACGTATGAAAAAATTGTTGTGTTCCGACCAACATATCTAAAAAATGTGCAGCCAAACACACGATCCAGGTACTACATATGTGCAATAACTGATTAATTATGAAAAACATGAACAAAAACTAACTGATATCACCATATTATTTTTCGATTTAAAGAAAACACACAAACTCGTTCGTATTTGACACGGTAGACACTTAATCGCCACTTATAATGTGTCTAATCGACTCTAAATGCAGCCAATCACACGATTCAGGTACTACATATGTGTAATAGTTGACTAATTTTTCAAAATCATAACAAAAATTAACTGATATCACCATATTGTTTTTTGATTTAAAGCAACGCACACAAACTCGTTCGTATTTCACACGGTATACACCTAATCGTCACTTGTAATGTGCCTAATCGATTCTAAATGCATGCATCATTCTGGAATACACGAGAAATACGACTAATCGATGCTTGTAACATATGAGATTAAGTACTACGATTGTTTACCTTCTATCGATACTCTGTTTTGTGCTTGATTTTGCCACTGATTGCTCAAACCCTAGGTTTTCATGGAGTTTGAAGAAGGTTGCAGATGAAAGAGGGAGAGTGTAAGCGAAGGGAAAGTTTTGATTTCTTTTTATTTTTCTAATTCCAAATATACCCTTGACCATTAAAAACCCTGCCTCACATCCCCCCTTCCTCTATTTTCAGCCTTTGATGTGTTAAATCTCATGGTGATAATAGGAGTTCTCAAGTTCTCTCTTTAGAAGGAGTTCTCTCTTGATCTCACCTCTCTCTCTCTATATATATATTTATATATATATATATATATATATATGCATAGTCATCTTCCACGTCATAAAAACACAATTTTTTAAAAACATTCAAAATTCACCCAATAAGAAATCTTAAAAACACCCAAAAATGTTTCTAGTTCATCACCACTTTTTACAAATATTTATTCAATACCAATTTCTCATACCTGACCCCACCACCTGCAAAAACACATGCTTTTAGTAGTTTTTGTGAAAAAACACCTCTCAAAAATGCTTTACAAAAGCTACACCTATAATAGATAAAAATGAGCGATGCAGACAAACACACAAAAACAACCCCTAAAAATGCATTATTGGGATGCTCTAACAACATCTCCCATATTTCGGTTTCTTAGACTCTCTGTTGTGGAGGAAAAAAGAGTGTTACAGGCCTTGTCATCCACGAATGACGCCGTTAAACCGAATCAACCTATTTATCATGATAATGCCCAACACCTTTTTGCCCTTTAGCGACATTTCAGTGGAGGTGTTATATACTCTTGGTGGATATGGTCCACTTTAAGCTCACCAATCATATTCAAACACACAAACATTTATTTACATTTTATTTTTTTTCTTTTATTTTATATATTAGTTAAACCAAGTTAACCCACAACAAGTTAATTAAGTCAAAACTCCTCATACTATGTTGCACTGATGCTGCATGATAATTAGCTCTTGCTAATTATACTAGTTATCTCACGACACATAGCCATATTTGACTTCATTTTTCAACTTGTTGACTTCTTGAAGTTAACATGCCTTATGTTAGTTAACTAAGTTTTTAGCATAAGAACTCATATTACAACAATTTGTAATTCAATAAGTCATATCCATCATAACAAACCTTTAATACACCTTTGTAAACTGGTATTGTATTAATAAAGTATGTAAAATACAAGATATGACCCACTCTATTTATAGAGTTAGAGAGAGGCCTTTGAGTAATTACTAATAACATAAAAGGGGCCTAAACTAATGACTATTAACAATTAACACTCCTCCTCAAGTTGGAGCATAGATGTTAATCATGCCCAACTTGTTACATATAAAATCGATTTGAGCTTTCAGGAGAGGCTTAGTGAGAATATCTGCAGGTTGAAAATTCTTCTTGACGTGAATCAAGTTGAATGGATGGAGGATCTGTTTGAGTGCCTACTATCCTATCTCTGATTAGATGACAATCAACTTCAATATGCTTCGTCCTCTCATAATATACTTGATTCTTGGCTATATGTGTGGTTGATTGACTATCACAATATAATCGCGTCAAATCATCTAAAATAACCCCGAGTTCTTCTGAGAAGTCGATGAACCCACAACATCTATGATGTTACATCTGCCATGGCTCTATACTCCGATTCCGCACTTGATCCAGATACCTTGTGTTGTTTCTTACTCTTCCAAGATACAATATTTCCTCCAACAAATACACAATACCCAGTGGTAGACCTTCGTGAAATTGGAAAACCTTCCCAATTTGCATCTGAGAATCCGGATATCCGACCATCTCCATCTTATGTAAAAGAACCCACACGAAAGTGACCTTGATCAGAATATAAGATCCCTAGACCTGCTGTGGTCTTGAGATACCTCAAGACATGAAGAGCAGCAACCCAATGTCCAGTGTACGGTGTGGCCTTGAACAGACTTAAGACACTGACAACAAAGGAAATATCCGGTCGTGTGACTGTTAAATAATTAAGCTTCCCAACCAATCGTCGGTATTGCTCTGGATCCTTCATTGGACTCCCATCTTCTGGAAGGAGCTTCCATGTCGGAAGCACTGGGTGTCAGCAGGCTTGCAACCCAGTATGCCACACTCATTTAACATATCAAGAACATACTTCGGTTGTCAGAGAAGTATTCCTTGCGGTGAACGAGATACCTCTAGGCCAAGGAAGTGCCGAAGTCGACCTAAGTCACTAATCTAAAACTGGGACTGAAGGAACTGTTTGAGTTCGGTTATTCTGACCTCATCATCTCCTGTAATAATGATGTCATCCACATAAACCACAACAATAATCCTTTGGCCTTGTCGGTGCCTAAAGAATATGGAGTGATCATATGCACTGTTAGGGGTGAGCAAGATAAGGGTCGGACCCTTAAAACCCGGTTACCAGACTCGCTAAACCCTTAATTAGACTCGAATATATAATATGGGTTGGGTTAAGGGTATTAAAATTTCACCTTAAAGGTAAAGGGGTTTCAAGGGTCCTACCCTTTTTCAAACCCTTGACCCGTTTACTAGTTTCTAGATAGATATACATCATATTCGCGATTAATCTGAAATTTAGGAGAGATTTGTGTTTCATATATGATTCAAACGAAATTTCTCAACTACTAAGAAAAATAAAAATAAAGGGTCATACTACTGATTAGAAATATATATATGGAAATCACTGAATTGTTCTCTACATGTAATTTTTGAATGTGAATATTATTTGCATAAGTTCAAATGGTTAATAAACTTTCGAATTCGAAGTTAGACTTTACTATGTTATTGAATGAAAATATAATTATTCTATGATTCATATATTAAAGTCATATATGAGATATGCAACTAGTAAATGCAGAAAATGAGATGTGATTAATGTCTTAAAGGGTAAATGGTTGGACCCTTTAAACCCTTATTTATACCCGACCCTTTTCTTGTTTAGAGGGTAGGGTCCACGTTTCTTCCTAAAAGGGTAAAGGGTCCGGGTAGGGTATTAGGTAAAAGAGTCGGGTTTTACCCTTTGAACAGTCCTATGCACTGTGGATCATGCCAAACTCTCCCATAACACTAGAAAAACGACCAAACCACGCCCTAGGAGACTACTTAAGACCATATAATGAACGACGTAACCTGCAAACTTTTGAGGCCTCCTCCTGGACAATGAACCCAGGTGGCTGCTCCATAACACCTTCTCCTCAATAAGACCATTAAGAATGGTGTTCTTGGCATCAAGTTGATGGAACGGCCAATGATTAATGGCGGCAAGGGCAATGCAAATACACACACATGGCATTTTGGCAACCGGGAAGAAAGTTTCATCATAGTTAATACCATATGCCTGAGAATAACCCTTAGCCACCAAACGGGCTTTAAAGCGATAGAAAGAAACATCAGTATGTAGCTTAATCGTGAACACCCAACGACAACCAACAATACGCTTACCATGAGGAATCGTTGCAAGATCCCATGTATGATTAGCTCGGAGAGCCCCTATCTCGTCTTCCATAGCATGTCTCCATCCTGGATGTGTTAGGGCTTCTGACACATTTATGGGAATTGGGTAAGAATCAAGGTTGGCGGTATAGGCACGAGACTCATGAGAGAGGTGAGAGTATGCAAAGTAATTTTGAATTGGGTAACGGGTGTGATTTCTAGGTTCTTTGCGAAAGGAAATAGGTATATCAGGAAGTGGTGAATCGGGAGGGTCATAAACATGTGTAACAGAGGTAGTATTAGGTAAGGATATAGTATATGGTTGTCACACCCAGACTTAGGCCCTAGAAGTGTGACCAATAGTTGGTACCTGTTTTGTAAATATATCAGAGTTTATGGGTTAATTTTAGCGGAAGACTTTAGGTTGAATATAAAATTGTTTACATTGAAAATTTACTTAGGAATTAAAATACCCAAGTTTTCGTTTACAAGATGTATGTTTATATTATAAGGATTTTGATAACAAAAGGCTAGCCATCACGTAACTCGCTTCTAACTTCATGACGACTCCAATCTTTGCTACTTCTTATAAGTACTTAATTACCTGCATTGGGTTGGAAAAATACGTCAGCTATGTGCTGGTGAACACTTATGACACCAAAAATAATTAAATAACAGTTACAATACAGATATAGTTTTCAGTACAAGCTCAGTAGAAGTGTTTCTACTTCCGGGATTTGTACCACTACCCTACACACAAAAAAGTGTTCCCCGAGCCACGTAGCTCTTAATGGAGAACTAGTTATGACTATTAGCCTGCGGCCACGTAGCCTTTGACTGTATAGGCTAAACAGTTATGTTTGGATTCAAACATATATGTAATAGGTCTGAGTTTCTTTTATTTTCAATCTTGTATTATAACGTTTTAGAGATCACGTAATCTCATGTAAACTATGACTGACTCTTCATCTTATAGAGTATAAATATGTTTTGACTAATTGTAAAGGTTAACATATTCACCTTTACCGTCGGTGCGTTTGAAACCTTTCTTGATTAAGAATGATATTAACCTATACATAAATAGGTTTGTATAAATATTTGAATGGTGTTTCTTGATTAAGCTATTATTCTTATGCTTAACCTTGAAATATTTTACAACTTCGTTTGTGAATGAAAACACTTTGTTTTATGTGAGGTTTGATATAGCATGCTTTAGCTTAACATGTTCTAACACGTTGGTAAGTTTCTCCAGGTAAGTAAACGGGTCCCGCGGTTGATTGGGATTTATATGAATTACTTTTCCATAGGCAAGAAACTTACTACTAGTGATATTACCCTTACAGTTTACTACATGCCCGTCAAAATATATCTTTTGTTAACATTACTTCGTCAAGAAGTATCGTTCATGAAAACTCATTTATGAATGTTTATTAAATATGTTCAAGGTTAAAGGCCATAGCCTTAATTAAAGTCTAAGCTATAACTTAAATAACTTAAATATAATTCCTACCTTAGAATGGATACTCAGAAATAAGTAAAGAGTAAACTTCACAGGTAGGGCTTGATTTAAGTGATTGATAACTCGTTTATAACTTCTAAACTTGCTCAACTTCGAGAAAACGAAACGTCGGCTCGTCACGACAATCGGGAACGCTTTCATAACCTATGTGTGTGAAAAGTGAAGGTGTTTTTTGGGATGGGAATGTCTTATGCCCGTCACCCCTTTTATAGGCAAATTTGGTAACCCATCGCGATACGCAATGGGGTTCCCTTTAGCCCCGTCGCGTAGTACAACGCTGCAACTTTCACCGCCTTACCAGGGGTGACACGTGGCCTATCAAATCTTGTCACGTGTTGACACATGGTTGGACACGTGTACCGGCTACTAAACGTGGTCATCGCGATACACGATGATCTTATAGGTTAGACCATAGCGTATCGCTACGCCGCCCAAATCTGTGTCTAAGTGCAAGTCCATCGCGTTAGGCGATGGGTTGTTGTGTATCCCATCGCGTATCGCGATGAGATCAAATTTTTAGGGTTTTCATTTTAAGTCCCTAGACTTTAAAGTTAGAAATTTTTGGCTAAATTCTAATAGGGTTAATTATGCGGTGTTACATCCTCCCCACCTTTTGAATAATCTCGTTCTCGAGATTTTATTGAAATAGATAGGGATATTTCTTCTTCATTTCTGACTCGAGCTCCCATGTATACTCGGGTCCACGTCTTGAATCCCATTTAACTTTTACGAGCTTAAGTCGTTTGTGCTTAAGGAACTTAATCATGCTATCTTCAATTTGAATCGGTTGTTCTACAAACGTAAGCTTCTCGTTGACTTTAACATCCTTTAACGGCATGGCCAGAGTTTCGTCAGCTAAACACATGCGTAAATTCGATATGTGAAATACATCATGAATGCCCTTCATTTCCTCGGGTAATTCCAGTCGGTAAGCAACTGGCCCAATTCTTTCGAGTATGTTGAATGGTCCAACAAAGCGTGGACTCAATTTTCCTTTCTTCCTGAATCGTACTACACCTTTCCACGGTGATACTTTGAGTAGTACTCTATCTCTTTCTTTACACTTCAATGGATTGCGGCGAATATCCGCATAGCTTTTCTGTCTATTTCTTGCCGCCTTTAATCATTCACAAATTTGTATTACTAGATCAGTGGTTTTTTGAATAATTTCGGGTCCTGATAATTGATTATCACCTGTCTCAGACCAACATACAGGTGTTCTACACTTTCGTCCATACAACCCTTCAAACGGTGCCATTTGTATACTCGTATGATTAGTATTGTTATACAAGAATTGCATTAAATCAATATGAGTATCCCAACTTCCTCCTAAGTCGATAACATAGGCACGAAGCATAGCTTCCAAGGTTTGAATTGTACGTTCACTTTGGCCATCAGTTTTGGGATGATAAGCGGTACTTAAATTTAATCGGGTCCCCATTGCTTTTTGAAAACTTGACCAACATTTTGAATTGAAATGACTATCTCTATCGGATATTATGGATAGCGGCACACCATGTAAAGATACTATATTTTCGACATATAATTGTGCTAACTTATCCATGCTATATGTCTCTTGGATCGGAATGAAATGAGCTGACTTGGTAAGTCTATCTACAATAACCCAGATTGCATCATTTTGACGAGAAGTTTTAGGTAACTTCATAATAAAATCCGTGGTTATCATATCCGATTTCCAAATTGGGATTTCCGGTTGTTGTAATATTCCTAACGGATTTTGATGTTCGGCTTTTACTTTAGAACATGTCAGCCATTTTGCGACATATAGAGCAATATCTTTCTTCATACCAATCCACCAATACTCGTCCTTCAGATTGTGATACATTTTGTCACTTCCCGGATGCATCATATATTTCGACTTATGTGATTCTTTAAGAATCTTGTCTCTGAGATTTCCAACCATTGGTACCCAAATCCTTGTACCAAGTCTATGTATTTTGTCACTTCCTTTGACCAACTGATAGATCGTACCATTTTCTTTCTCGGCCTTGATGTTTCCTTCTTCCAGTGCTAACTTCTGAGCTACTTTTATTTGGTTAACTAGATCAATCCTAAGTTCTAATCTAAGAGCTCGGACCCTTTTAGGGTTTTCATATTCCTTCGTACTTAAAGCGTCAGCCACTACACTGGCCTTTCCTTCATGATATACGATCTCGCAGTTGTAATCGTTGAGAGTTTCCATCCAACGCCTTTGTCTGATATTCAGTTCATTTTGATCGAATATATGTTTCAAACTTTTGTGGTCAGTGTATATTGTAAACTTTACACCATATAGATAATGTCGCCATAATTTCAACGTGAAAATTATAGTGCTTAACTCCAGATCATGTGTGGTGTAATTCTTTTCATGAACTTTTAATTATCTTGAAGCATATGCGATAACTTTCTTCCCTTGCATCAAAAAACATTCCATACCCATGTGCGAAGCATCACAGATAAATTTATCCAATCCTTCTGGAAAGGCCAAGATAGGTGCATTGGTTAACTTTTGTTCAAGTGTTTCGAATGCTTCTTCTTGTTTTGGTCCCCATTCAAACTTAGTTGATTTTCTAGTGAGTGAATTTAATGGGACAACTATTATAGAGAAGTCTTGTATGAATCTTCGATAATAAACGGTTAATCCTACAAAACTTCTAATTTGTATGGGTGTTTTGGGTTTCTCCCATTTGGTAATGGCTTCTATCTTTGTTGGGTATACTTGAATACCTTCCTTGTTTACAATATGTCCAAGAAATTGTACCTCCGGTAACCAAAATTCACACTTAGAGAATTTGGCGTAAAACTTTTCTTTCCTTAAGGTTTCAAGTATGATTTTGAGATATACTTGATGATCGTCTTTGGACTTGAAATAAATAAGGATGTCATAATAAATACGTAACAAACTTATCCAAATATGGTTTTCAAATACGTTTCATCATGTCCATGAAAGCTGCCGGAGAATTAATGAGTCCAAAAGGCATAACATTGAACTCATAATGTCCGTATCGGGTTCTAAATGCCGTTTTTGGTATATCTTCCTCTTGTACTTTCAATTGATGGTATCCTGATCAAAGATCAATTTTGTAAAAATGACTTGCTTCTTGAAGTTGATCAAACAATTCATCAATCCTTGGTAACGGGTACTTGTTCTTGATCGTAACCTTATTAAGCTCACGATAATCTATGCACATTCTCATTGATCCATCTTTCTTCTTTACAAACGGAATCTATGCACATTCTCATTGATCCATCTTTCTCATATGAATCCTTTCTCCAACAGTTCATCTAATTGTTTCTTTAACTCCTTCATTTCAGTGGGTACTAGTATATATGGAGCTTTTGCTATTGGCGAAGTTCCTGGTATGAGGTCGATTCTAAACTCTACTTCCTTATCTGGTGGGATTCCAGGTAGTTCGTCAGGAAAGACATCTTTGAATTCGGATACGACTGCCACCTCTTCCATTTTCTTGGTTTCGGGTTCTGTGGTTACATAGGCCATGAATGCAAGGCATCATTTACCTAAGCAACGACTTGCTTTTATCTTAGAAATTATTCCGACCTTTCTCGCTTCTTTATCACCGGTTACTAGAATGGTTTTATTATTTGACGTTCGAATCAATAGCTTTATCATTACATAGGATACAGGCTTGATTAGATGATAACCAATCCATACCTAAAACTACATCAAAACCTTCTAATGTCATAGGTAACAGTCGTACAGGTATGATGTGATCGGCTAAAGAAATTGTGGCATTATTTAAAGCCTCAGTTATTCTACTCACATTTCCATCAGCACTTTCAACTTCATAATGCTTAACTAATTTGAATAGAGGTTCATTTAATAGAATACAGAATTTATAATATATAAAACTCTGCTTTGCACCCGAATCAAACAAAACTCTAGCATAGACATTATTAATAGCAAATTTGGTAACCCATCGCGGTGCGCGATGGGGTTCCCTTTAGCCTCATCGCGTAGCGCAACACCGCAACTTTCACCGCCTTACCAGGAGGTGACACGTGGCCTGTCAAATCGTGCCATGTCTTGACATGTGGTTGGACACGTGTACCGGTTACTTAACGTGGTCATCGCGATAAGGGATGCTCTTATAGGTTTGACCATAGCGTATCGCTAAGCCGCCCAAATCTGGATCTAAGTGAAATTCCATCGCGTTATGCGATGGGTTTTTGTGTATCCCGTCACGTATCGCGATGAGATCAAAATTTTAGAGTTTTCAATTTAAGTCCCTAGACTTTAAAGTTGTACATTTTTGGCTAAATTCTTATAAGGTTAATTACGCGGTGGTACGATGGTGTAGTACTGGGTAATGGTGTATCAGTTAGGGATGTGGTTGGTTCAGATGCGGGCAGAGGAAATAAGGACATATCAGGGTTATGGCCAGCTTGTGAATCAAGTGTCTCTGTCGTTTGATCATTACCTCATCGAGCATACGTGAAAAGTAATGGCGGGGATTCAGGCGGTGGGCTAGAAGCAATAAAGATCAGAAATGTGGCGTTAGAGACCAGATTGGTAGAGGAAATTGAAATAGGAAAGGTAGGAACTAGAGCGATATCGTCCAAAGGAGCAGATGAAACAACAGATAGAAGAAATGTGGGGATAATGTGTGACTCGGGTATATCAGGATCAGGAAACAAATCATGAATTGAAGTGGATGACTCAAGAAATTAAGTACATGTCTCATGAAAGGTGACGTCAGCACATGTAAAGTATCAATGAAGAGAAGGGCTATAACACCGATACCCTTTCTGGACACGTGAATAACCAAGAAAGACACAACGAATGGCTCGAGGTGCAAGTTTACTAATGTCATGACTATGCTCATGCACATGTGCTACACACCCAAAAATCTTAGGTGTAAGTGGAAAGGGTGTTCCTTTAGGGAACAAAACAGAGATCGGAGTTTGACCGAGGACCGATGAAGGCATTCAATTTATGAGGTAACAAGCCATAAGAACAAAGTCAGCCCAAAATCTATTAGGAACATGAGACTAAAATATGAGTGTGCGTGTGATATCCAAAAAATGACAATTCTTGTGTTCGGCAACACCATTTTGTTGAGATGTGTATGGACAGGAAGACTCATGAACAATGCCATGTGTTTTCAAATATGTAGAAAGTTCATTGGAGAAATATTCTGGTGCATTATCAGTGCGTTGGGTTTTGATGGATGTGTTGAATTAATTTTTGACATAAGAATGAAACTCACGAAAAATTGAAGTAATTTCACTACGAGTTTTCAAAAGATAAACCCAAGTAGCACGAGAATAATCATCAATGAAAGTGATGAAGTATTGAAAGCCCAATGTGGATTTAACACAAGGACCTCATACATCATAATGTACAAGTTCAAATATAAACTCGATTCGTTTAGACACTTTTGGGGGATAAAAACGTCGTTTATGTTTACCAAGTTCACACGACTGACAATGAAAATCATTAGAAATAGAAATATCCGGTCTCATTTTCCTCAGAACCGCTAGAGAGGGATGTCCCTAAAGGATAGTGAGCCTCCCTAACAATGGAATTACATAAATTTGCTACCATGTGGTGTGACAATGAAGACATACGATAAAGACCTCCTGATTCAAATCCAGTACCAATGACTCGGTTTGTTCCTAGTTCACGAAAGACGCAATGGGTTGGGTAAAACGTTACATAACAGTTATTTTGCTTGATAATCTGGCTAACTAAACAAAGACCGGTAGGAAATTTAGGAACAAATAGGACTAAAGACAGGTTTAGATTTTCTGAGTTACTAATGGATCCTACGTCGTGAACGGGGCATGAAGATCCATCGGCAAGGTGAACTGGTGCATGGGATACATCGTGTAGGTTGGAAAAAATACCTTGATTTCCAGTCATGTGATGCGTGGCTCCGGAATCGATAACCCACGATGAGTCGAGGCTAGAAAACTTAGCTTGATGTTCCGAGTTTGTTTAAGGTCCTAATGAATGAGATGTGAACACCCTTTGTAGCAAATCATACTCATCTTTAGTAAATGTATAGGTGTAATTTCTTTTCTCTTCCATTGTAAAAGACAAAATTGGAAACAAAACACAAGTGACGGTGAACTTGACAATATACCCTCAGGTGTTCCAGAGCGGCCGGAAACCATTTACGGCGGTTGCCAGAAACCATTTACGGCGGTGGCAGACAACCAAAGGTGGTTGTCGGAGTAGTGGTGGAACAGAAGGTTTGTCAGAATGTTTTTCCAACGGTTCAAAAGGAGAACCGGCTGCGGGAGGTGGCTGGACGCTCTCTCACGCGCCGGCGCGTGGTAGGATTGTCGACGGACAATAGCGACGAGTGGTGGCGCGTCAGGCGTCGGTTTGACGGCGTTTTTGCAGGACAACCTAATAGGAGGCCTGCGAGCACAATGGTGGTGGCGGTGAGCTGTAAAAGTATGCCGGAAAAAGATTTGTGGACAGACAGAAGGTATGAAAGCAGGAACTGTTGAACAGGGACTAGCTATCATTTATATCTTGGAAACAGATTGAGTAGGATGAATAGTAAACAAATTAGAAACACCATGTAAACTAGTTTCTGACTATATATATATATATATTATATTTTGTAACTTGGGTCTCATACTAAAGTTTACTATTCATTTAAAAACTGCTTCCTCTATTTGTACGTTATGTATTGTCGTTTGTAATTTCTTTCTTTTTACACTAAAGCCACATTTCATTTTGCTGTTCATTCATCATAGGTGTTCAGCCTAGTTTAAGCCACGTTTCATTCGTATGTTGATTATGCACAACAATCTCTCTCATGCTTCAAACCACTGCAGCAACCACCGTCGGGAATCCAGATTTGTGTATCTCTCTCTCTCTCTCCCGCTTAAAAGATCCGACGAATTGCGGTTGTATGTGGCGGTTGGGGAACTATGACTGTGACGTTTGGTAGAGAGAAAAACCGAGTTGTTGCCGGCGATTTTAAGTCGATTGCTTCACCCAAATCCATTGTTCGAGGGAGGCAGTCCGGCTATGGGCGTCTGACGGATTAGGTTGGAAAAGAACTCCGCTGATACAAACCAACAAGCTGACAGGCCCAAACCGGATCATCAAGCAAGTCCAGTCCAAGCAAGACCCACCAGAGAAGTCAATAAGCCCATGAGATACATGGATTGAGCTCCAAGTCTGCATGTCCCCACGTTTTCATTAGTGCACTTTGTTTTATTTGTTTTGTTAAAGAAGTCTAGTACATGTTAGGGTAGTTATTGCATGATAGAGTTAGTGACATTAAATAAGGAATATGGGAGATGAACCCACTTTCCCTGCATGTTTAAATTCCAAGATTATTTTAAATTTGAAATATAGAAAATTGCTTCAAGCCTTTGTCTTATATTTTAATCCTTAAAAACTCTCTCCCTCTCTCAATTCATATCTCTACAGAGTCATCATTTGGTGTTTTCATTCACGTTCTACCTTCCGCTATGTCGCCTCGCAAAGAGACCACTCCTTCTGATGAATAACAAGAACTAACCGGTCTCATCACTCAACTCATCTCCGCCACTAACACCGCCGCCGACCGAAACACCGCCCGACTTACTGATCTAATTGAAGCCACCAAATCACTAAACACCAAAATTGATTCCCAAACAGCAAAGACCGCCAATTTGGTGACCCACATCACCAACCTATCGGACCACATTTCCACATAAACCGAAAAATCTTCACACCTAAAAATTCCCAAATACAAGGAAATACCTTCGTCCTCTTCCTTTCACCATCACCATAGCCCCAAACCGCCCAAAATCTTACTTCCGTTTTTCGAAGGTACAAACCCCCTCGGCTGGATATTCCAAGAGGAACGTTTTTTTCGTATTACTAAATTCCACTAGAGGACCGTGTGTCCTTGACAGCATTTCATGTCATCGGGGATGCTCTAGCTCGGTACCAACACTTGGACAACAACAAAATCCTGGGATCGTGGGATGAGTTTAAATGTGATGCCGAACTCCGTTTCAGCCCATCAACATACGACAATCACGAAGCTACTCTCCTAAAACTACGCCAAACCACAACGGTTAAAGCTTACCAAACAGAATTCGAAAAAAATCAGTAAACACGTTACCGGATTATCCCCGCAAACCTTAAAGAATTGTTTTATCTCTGAGCCTTAACCGGAAATCCAATCAGAATTAGCAATTCTTAAACCCACAACATTTCATGATGCGTGTGCTCTAGCCCAACTCGTGGAAGACAAACTAAGCTTTACCTTTAAACCCAAAATCCCATACCCCACCTAACAGTATACCAACACATCCACATCAAGTACAACCAACAGTACCCTCGCTCTTCCCTATTCCGCCACCGAAAAATCGGGCCAAAACCCTACAAAATTATCACCGGAGGCTATCCAACTACGCCGGAGAGACGAACTTTGCTTCCTTTGCCCGGAGAATTTTGTACCCAGCCACAAGTGCTCACCTCCCCAATGAACACAACCCCTTGCCAGATCCAAACGAAACCGGACGAATCACCAACAGCACAATTTTGGTCGTTATCAGCGGCCGCCTTCTTCGGTATGTCATTCGCCCAAACCCTACGAATAACTGGCTTCATCAAATCATGCCCAATCACGGTGTTAATCGAATGTGGTAGCACACATAATATTGTGCAACCACGAATCTCAAATCAACTGAACCTCAATTCCAACCCCCTAGAACCGTTCAGAGTTATGGTCGGCTACGACCAATTTATCCATTGCTCGAGTTATTGCCCCGGTGTCACCCTACAACTGCAAAAAACTCAGTTTACACTTCCATATTTTGTGCTACCAATAGAGGGTGCCAACGTTGTTTTAGGTATCTCTTGGCTCGGTACACTCGGATCGATCACAGCCGATTTCTCGGTTCCAAAAATTTCATTCGTTAAAGACGACACCCATTGTACTTTACAAGGTGAACCGCGTTACCAACATGTATCGTCAAGCTCGTTAACCACCATGCTAAAACATGGCCTCGTAGCTTCCATTCATACCCTCACCATGGAAAGAAAACCACATAACCAAAAACAACCTGACACTATCGTAGACCACCACATTACAGCACTACTAGACCTATTCCAACCCATCTTCGATATCCCACATACTCTTCCCCCAAACAGACACCATGACCACCACATTCCCTTACTCAACAATAACCATCCAATAAATGTTAAAACATATCGTTATTCCCACTTCTAAAAGCAAATTATGACACAACTCATCACTGAAATGTTAAACGTTGGTATAAATCCGGCTAAGCCAAAGCCCCTTCTCATCCCCGGTTATGTTAGTAAAAAAAAGATGGTTCATGGCGTTTTAGCGTGGACTATCGGGCCTTGAACACAGTCACGGTCATAGTTAGATTCCCGATTCCTACGATTGATGAACTACTGGATGAAGTACACGGTGCAACAGTCTTCTCAAAGATTGACTTGCGTTCCGGGTATCATCAAACACGGGTGGCTGAAGAGGATATTCACAAAATGACGTTTCGAACATCGGATGGCCATTATGAATATCTAGTGATGCCCTTCGGCCTCACGAAAGCACCATCCACTTTTCAATCAGCCATGAACGACCTATTTCGGCCGATGTTGCGTCACTTTGTGCTCGTTTTTTTATGATATTCTCATCTACAATGGTACACGGGAAGAACATTACACACACCTCCATTATGTCTTTCACAAGATCCAACATAATCACTTTCATGCGAAAGCTTCTAAATGTGTTTTTAGAGTAACAGATATCTCGTTTTTGGGTCATCTTATTTCAGGTCAAGTCGCATCACCGGAAGCAGAGAAGATAACAGCCATCCAACAATGGCCCCAACCGACATCTTTCACAACGATACGAGCATTCTTGAGACTTACCGGGTACTATCGACGGTTCGTTCAAAACTGCGCACAAATAGCAGCCCCCTTAACGGATACTCTAACGATGAAGGAATTCAAATGGGAGGAAGAAGCTGATGCAACATTTAAAAAGTTGAAACTACATATGCAACAACTTATCACGCTAGCACTTCCAAACTTTACGAAGCCATTTGATGTTACAACGGACGCTTCAGGTATGGCTATTGGAGCATTTCTATCCCAAGAAAACAAACCAGTCGCTTTTTTTAGCAAGAAATTATGCCCAACCATGCAAGGTCAATCGACTTACACGAAGGAGTTATACGCCATCACGGAAGCAGTTAAAAAGTGGCGTCAATATCTCTTACCATCATAGCCTTCAACACATCTTAACACAAATGATCCAAACGCCCGAGCAGCAAAAACGGGTCACGAAACCTTTGGGACACGACTTCAAAGTTTTGTACAAACCGGGTCGGGAGAATACAGTGGCTGATGCGCTTAGTAGAGTCGATATACCCTCAATGCTTTCTATATCTTATCTAACAACAACTTGGTTGGAGGACATTCAAACTTGCTATAAAACAAATCCAGCGGGCAAAGACTTTGCAACCAGTATCACGAAGGACCCGGCTACTTTTCCCAACCATATGTTTCGAGACGGTTTGGTTTTCATGTCTGGGAAATTGGTCATACCACCAATATCGAACATTTGTGAACAACTCCTTAACGAATTCCATTCATCATTTATCGGTGTTCATGCGGGAGTCAATGCCACAGTCAAACGACTCTCAAGTACTTTCACATGGTTGGGTTTAAAGAAGGACGTCGCACAATTTGTCAAGAGTTGTGAGGTCTGCCAAGCAATTAAAAATCCCAATCATAAACCATATGGTTTTCTTCAGCCACTTCCAACACCGTCGCAACCATGGCATGGCATATCCATGGACTTTATCACCAACTTACCACCTTCGAAAGGCTAGGTTTGCATTTGGGTCATCGTCGACCGACCTTCAAAGTATGCACACTTCAATCCCTTGTCTCCTAATTTTACTGCAGTTACTTTGGCTTCAATCTTTTTGCATGAGATTTATCGTTTACACGACCTTCCAAAAACTATTGTTTCGGATCGCGACCCATTATTTCTCAGCTGATTCTGGAAGGAATTATTTAAACTCTTGGGCACAAAACTTCTACACTCGAGTGCTTACCATCCTCAAATGGATGGTCAAATTGAAGTCGTTAACCGTTGCCTCGAGATGTACTTACGTGCATTTGTTTGTGATGAACCGAGATCATGGGGTAGATTGCTATATTTGGCTTAATTATGTTACAACACTAGCCACCACTCATCTATTAACATGTTTCCTTTCAAATCCTTGTATGGTCGAGATGTCACTACGATTCATGACTATATTCCCGGGTCAACAACGGGATCCATTGAGAATTCATTACTTGAGCACCAAAAAAATTCTAAGTTCCTTGAAATATTCGATTGAGGCGGTGAAACAGAAAATGGTAACACAAGCCAACAAAAAACGACTCGACAAGAAATTTGACATCGGTCATTTTGTCTATCTTCGTTTACACAAGTATAAACAAAACTCAGTCCATAATCGTGTCAATAAAAAATTATCAAGACTTTTTTATGGACCCTACAAGATCATCGAACGGATAGGAGAAGTTTCCTACAAACTGGATTTACCCGTCGGGTCAAAAATTCCTATGCAACTACCATTGATCCTAAGGGAAACCTAGCTGAATTTGATCCAAAAGAGGACCTAGCATTTTTCACCCGAAACAGTCATCGATTCATGTGTCAATTCAAAGGGTGAGCCGGAGGTTTTAATCAAATGAGAAAAACACAATCCGGAAGAGGCTACTTGGGAAAATTTAAATGTATTGAAGTTGCAATTCCCAGAACTTGATTACATTGGGGATAATGTAATTTCTAATGGAGAGGGGGATGATACAAACCAACAAGCTGACAGGCCAAAACCGGATCATTAAACAAGTTTAGTCCAAGCAAGACCCACCAGAGAAGTCAAGAAGCCCATGAGATACATGGATTGAGCTCCAAGTCTGCATGTTCCTGCACTTTGTTTTATTTGTTTTGTTGAAGAAGTCTAGTGCATGTTAGGGTAGTTATTGCATGATAGAGTTAATGGCATTAAATAAGGAATATGGGAGATAGAACCCACATTCTTTAAATTCCAAGTTTGTTTTTAATTTGAAATACAGAAAATTGCTATCCTTAAAAACTCTCCCTCTCTCAATTCATATCTCTGCAGAGTCATTAGCCGCCTTGAGCTCAGAGCATTTCTTCACTGCTTCTTCGAAACACACAATCAGGTTCTCAAATATCGCCCCTAATTTTCACCCATCTACTAGCTTTAAGCTTGATATTTGGGTTTTGTATAACTGTATAATTGCAAATTGAATTGATTAACCTAGCTCCTAATTTAACCCCATTTAAAAAAACAAACTAAAGAAAGTGAAATTCTGACATCAGTTTCTCTGTTTTCTTAAAAAAATTGTGTATCCTGTAACGTGTGTACGTGCCAAAAAAACACGTTACCTTTTATTAGGGTTGTTATTATTATAGTAATTATGTTAATAATGTTTCACACAGGATGAACATAATCTTAAAATGCAAGTTTTAATCAAGTCTGACCTATGAAAGGTAATATAATCTTCAAATGCATTTTTTTTTGTAATTGTTATAGATTTATTAACTAAAATTTAGGTTGCAAGAACATTTCAAACTGGGATGCACACCAACTCTATGCTATCAATATCGGTAATATAGCAGTGCTATAGCGGTTAGTGGCCCCTCAGTAAAATAGCGGTCAAAATATCGATTCCGCTATTTGCGACGATCTTTACCGCTATTTTGCCGCTATTTGACTACCGATATATCGGTTAAATCAGCGATTTATCAGTAAAATATTTTTGACCCAAATTTGTTAAAACGTTTTGGCCCAAACCCTTACCTTTTTTTTCCAATAGCCCAATTTCATTTGATTTAACCCTAAGCCCTATATCTGATTATTATTGAACGGCTTTAAACATCGACAATCAACTCCTGTTTCTTCTCCAATCTCCAACCACTCCAGCCGCTGATACTCATCTCACCATCAAATTGTTATTTTGTGTTTTGAACTGTTGACTTTTATGATTTTGTTATTAAGACTTAAGTATTAATATTTGATTACTTTTAGTGTTATATATATAAATATATATAGGGTAAGGATCCTAAGAGAACCCTTTGCAAATTGAGAACTTTGAAAACCATTTTGAACCACTAAAAACACCTTTAAAAAAATATTTTAAAAAATCATAAAACAAAAAATAACAAAAATTTTAAAAAAGTAAAAAAACCAAAATTCTTATATTTCTGTCCGGTTTCATTAAAAAAAAACGTTGTATTATACACATATGTATAATTTTATTTAATCTTTAGTTACGTAATATACACATATGTACAGCATTATTTATCTTAAATTATACACATGTGTATAAAAAAATCATGTAAATGTACATATATGTATATATTATACATATGTGTATATAACTTGCTAAACCAAGTTTTTTTTAATGAAATCGGGATGTTAAAATAAGAATTTTGGTTTTATACTTTTTTCATTTTTGTGTTTTTTTTTTATTTTATTATTTTTTTTATTTTTGTGTTTTTGTGGTCCAAAATGGTTCTCAAAGTTCTCAATTTCAAAAAGGTTCTCTCATGATCCTGATCCTATATATATATATATATAGGAACCAAGTGCTGCAAATTTAGTTGCTAAACTGGATAATCTCCCGGACAAATCATCTATAGTCTCGGAATCCTTCATCTTCGTTCCTTCGAATTCGGTTATTAGGATATGTAGACGTGCTTCTACAACCCTCTCCGCTCCAACATACCGGGATTTTATGGCATTCCAAATCTCTTTTGCCGTTTGGTATTGGGCTACTTGCACGATTTGATCTCCCGATATGGATTGAAAGAAAAGAGCGATGGCGGCACCATTCTTCATCTCGTCTGTACTTCCCAGCTCAATAACATCCCATATTCCGTGGTACCTGAACACCGCTTTGATCCGGACAACCCACATGGTGTAATTCGTTTTGGTTAGCATCGTACATTGCAAAGAAATGGTAGTTTGATTACTAGGTTGGCTTGTCATGGTTTGTCTTCTATTGTAGGTTTGCCGGAATCTTGAATCGATCTTGTTTACGCCTAGTCTTCTTAAACAACATAATGGAAACTCAAAATTACCAATTCACTGCTGACCATCACCTCGATTTCTTGAAGTTGACTTTGATACCAATTGAAGTTTGGTAACCAGAATCGATGAACACAAAAATATTTTAGTTCATAAGCTCGATCGTTGTGATTCTCATTAGCGATTCTCATTAGCTCGTAAATTACAATACTCAAAACTCTTTTTGATTATATAACCCACAAGCTCGGGTATATATATTAATTTAGATTAGAAAACCCAACTAGACTAGAATACAAATACAATAATCATATTCAAATACTAATTAGTAAAAACAAATCTAAATAATAATTAATAAATACCCAAGATACCGATACATCATAGGCTCGATGAGTCAGCCCAACGAAAATTACATTCAACAGAAAATCATATGAGTAGGCTTACTATTGTACGCGACCAAACACGAATTCTGTTAATAAGGGGTGGCTTGCATGGGCTGACCATGTTAAAATAGTTATTAAGAGATATAGGGCTTGAGTTTAACTACTCGTGTCTTATGCTATGTAACATAACTACATAAGGCATGCTATACTCACGAATCACATCAAAAATATGATTGATCAAGATCGAAGTTTGGGGAGGGATTTCAAATCATTTTTGTAAATAAAAACGTTGTGTCCGCTATGCCAAACTAAATATCTGATGTTTGAAGTGTAGTATTGCAATCGTTCCCGCTGTTGCGGTAAGATTTCTATAATCAGGTCTTAGAAATACTAGTGTTACAATCACTTATCACATTATTTTCATTTAACTTCATGTTGTTTAACAATTATATTGAGTAACAATATAAACGTTTCAAACACTTCTATATATTATATTGTTAAGTTAATAAGTTTTCTGTCATGAATTACAGAGCATTCGAATCACTTTATTATAAAAAAAAAATAATAATAATAATAATAAAAAATTGTTTAAGGTCAGATGCAAACGTTGTTTTGCCTAACCTAAGATATTCTAATGCGGTTTTGACTTACTTTCTTAGGTTTCTTTTATACAGCAAAAAGTAGCTTGCTTTGCACCCTTCTTTTTAAACTTTAAAATGTAATAACATTTAAAAACAAAAACAAAATAAAATAATATCAAGTCAGCTTTTCTTGATGCTTTTTTATATGAAAGCGAAGTATACTCTTTATATAACCAAAAAAACGATACCATCACTTCAAATTATATAATGTTTCACAAAAAAGAACACACATGGTATCAAATTCTAGAACAATTAAATAAAATCCTTCACAAGACACAAATTTCTTCACAATTTGTTCCGGTATCTATCCAAGGGGTCTTTTAGAGGGACTCTTTCATGGTAAACTCTCCAAGCATAATCTTCAAAGGAAAATGAATTGAACAGTCTTTCTTCCGTTGTCTCTTCTTGAACATCTTTAGCATCATTGTCAGTGTGATCGGTGCCACCAATCTCCGCCCTCGGAAAGAGAGGAGAGACGGTGCTCTCTAGCGACAATGTAACCAATAGCGACATTGATAAAGTTGAGTTGTCGCCACCTTCTTCTGTGCTTAAACTCGGTTTTCCCTTCACTTTCTTCAGTTTTCCATTGCTCCATACCTATACAATAAAAAAAGTAACTTATTTGATTCATGAAATGAAAAAATAAATTGTTAAGCACCGAAAATTCAAGATAGATGAACCATGCAAAATGACAAAAATGGGAAGTTTTGAAGTCTAAATCAATATCATGTCACACCTAGAAATAATCTCATATATAATACCGCGTTCTATGACAAATAACAAAAAATAGACTTTAAGATCACATCAAATGATTTTCTATCAAGCCACAATCTGTATATTATATAAAAATAATTAAAAATTAGTAAAACCAACCAAAATTATCTATTTAACTAATAAGATATATTCGATCGTTGGCTCTAGTTGCAGCCATCAAAGTCGACACTCAACAGAACCGCAAGCACTAAATTCTAATTCCATATTTTTTTAAAACGTGGTGGGTTTATGTCACCAAAATAATAATTTCAAAATAGACTTTTAACTTTAAAATAATAATAATAATCCATATAAAATCCAAGTTAGGAACTTAAGCATTTTTTAAACATATCTATCCGGCTAATCCGCAGATGAGCTGTTGTAACTCAAATTTGTCCTACTTATCAAACCTCATAAGTCATAAAACATTTACATTTTTTTATTAACACCTGTAAACCCATTTAACATGTTCAGATTAATAAGTTAAAAAATAACAATTTTGAATTACACAACAAATCAAATGTCTACAAGTTAAGAATTATGTTTTTAACACGAATAAAAATGGGTAGTGTTAAAATTTAATCAACGCAAGAAAAACCCATGTAAAAATAACGCCAAAAACAAAAGATATGCTTAAATAAAGCCACTAAAAAGGTTACCATATAAAGAGATTTTGATGTAAAAAGAAAAAATATATTTATTTTCACCTGAGCAATGTCTCCAATGGTAACCAAAATAGAACCCACTTCACACAACACGGGTACCAAACCCGTGTCCGTCAATAAGTTACAACATTGCTTCCTCGTCTGGTAATGCAAACCGACAACATACGGGTAAAACCTACCGGACCCGACCATCTTCTCACCCAAACCACTATTCACATCCGAAATCCACATCAACGAATTAACCGCACCCGGGTAATCCAAACCCGGACACCGTACACCCACGGCGCACGTTAGCGCATCCACAACCGCCAACCCAACCTTCTCCATTTCCTTAGTAAACTCACGCAGCGAACTCAGTGTCAACTCGGTTGACTCAGTCGAGCAGACCGAGTCAAGAAACACCGAGTCAGCATCACCTTCATCTTCATCTTCAACGTCGAAACCAAGCGGCCAGTGTCTCGGAAAATATTGCTGCTTCTGGTGAGTTGAGAGATTAAAAATGGAAACCGAGTCTGAATCGGCCGAGTGAGCGAGTTCTGGTGGTATTAAGTGGTTAGTGAGTTGAAAGAACCCAAGTTCGGATATTACAGGTAGGTTTGATAATATGGATGATTTAACGTCAGTGAAGGATATAATAAGAGGAGTGGTGGTGGTTGAGAGTGATGACCGGCGGCGGAGGAGCAACGGGGTGGTGGTGGAGTTGGATAACGACGGCGGGAGGCGGTGTAGAAGGCGGGAAAGTAAGTCAGTGGCGGCGGAGTCAGAGGTGGTAGGTAGGGTGGTGGAAGGTGTTGGTGGTGGGGCCGCCGTGGGGAGTGGTTGGTGGTGGTGGTGATCATGTGTTGATGATGAAGCCATGTTTGGAGAGAATAAGGAAAGAGTTAAAAGAGACAGGTGATGTTTTTCGATTTGATGAGGTTGGATGTTGGAAGTGTTGTGTTGTGGTGTTCTGGTTTGGTTACGTTAAATACTAGGATTCTTGGAGTTGGAGATGATAATCAACAGCCGATTGGTGTGACGTCGTTTCAAGTTCTAGTTTTAATTCTAAAATGATTAAATGAATGATTAAAAAAACAAAGTTTAAATTTTAAAGCCTTCACATTTCAAAAAATATAATGTAGACGTAAGACTTAAATCTATTTGGCGGTAAGGGTAGATTTGTTGTTTCATGTTATTTATATTTGATTTCTGTTTCAATCATTTAGTTTTACAGATGCTAGGGTGATAATGAGAGATTAGTCGAGTAGATGATTTTCAACAATTAGATTCTTAAACTAAACGATTTTATCTCATCACACTGTCGTGTTTTCAGGCGAGTATTCATGGTCGTTAACCTTAGATGAAGGGTCTTTTCTCGAATTAAATGATAAGTGTATTCCGAAGTGAATAGTTTAGCTAATAGCCCGTTTAAAGACTCCTGTCAGCCATTAAAAAAATAAATTATATTTGGCGGTCATCCACCAACACATCATATCTCCAATTGAGGTAATATTTTTTATGTCCGTGATCTCTAATTTAGGTATTATCTTGATGTCCGTGATTACCAATTGAAGTATTTCTTGATGTCCATGGCTCTAACTTTAAAAGAAATAGTTAAATATTTAGAGCATTTTCATTGGGTTTTCTATTTTTATTTTTAAAATTTAATTAAAAGCATAATACTTTAATTTATGCATCATTTTCTAATAACATCTTCCAACTCATTCTTCATTACCATCTTTATATTCTTTTGTCTTATTATCATTTTCAATATAAATTGATTTCTAAGAGTATTCTCAATGGGTTCTTCATACATAATATTCATTTCTAAAATTTAAAAAAAAAACATCTAAATAATCACTCCAATTCATTCCCTATCTTCAAACTCTATCTCGAAATTTTAGTGAAATGCTATAGAAAGCCTCCAAATTTAGAGTGTTGCCACAATACTTCATTTCCAACTACCCTTCTATAAATATATATTACAAATCAATTTATATTGAAAATGATAATAAAACAAAATAGTTAGGAGTTAAGATTATAAATGAAAGAGAAGAGATAAAAGAATATAGAAATGGTAATGGAGAATGGGTTGGGGAAGGTTATTAGAAAATGATATATAAGTTAAAGAAAGTATGTTTTTTAGTTAGATTTTAAACATGAAGATAGAGAACCCATTGGGAATGCTCTAATATATATTTATAGAAAGGTAGTCGGAAATGTAGTATTATGACAACACTCTAAATTTGGAGGCTTCGTATATCATTTCACTAAAATTTACACATATGTAAGCTTGTGATTTATATATGTAATAACAAATTTATATATAAAATATGGTAAAACTAGTCTTAAACAATGTTAATATATGAAAAAAATTAAAAAAATGTTTGTTTCTTATGAGTTCCTAGAAGTTCTTAACTTTTTTGAAGTTCTCAAATGATACTAACCCTATATATATATATATATAGGGTTATCCTGAAAACAAGTAGTTTCCTATGAATGATAAGAATATATCATAGCCATTGAATCATGATAATCAATTGTTGATACTTAAAATTACCAAAAACCAGCATAGTTTCGTAGAATTACTATTTCTCCTTATTTTTATTTGAACCCTTATATATATATTTATATAGTTCTCTCTTTAGTAGGAGTTCTCTCTTGATCCCACCCCTATACTAAAGAGAGAACTAGAGAACCATTGATTTAAAATAATCAAGAGATAAAAATAATGGGTTGGGAGAAAGAAAAAAAGAACGGGGTTTTAATATAAAGGGGCAAAACTGGAAAGCTTCATCTTCCTCACCCAACACTACACAGAAGCATCACAAAACCATTGCAGACCTAGGGTTTTCAAATTCGTTAATCGAATACGAATTCAACCATAAAGATGAAAATCACCATCAGGTAAGTGTTCATATTAATCTATTTCACGCATTATCAACAAAAAAATTGGGGTACTACACGGAAATCACCTTCATCGGTCTCTGTTTTATTTTTATGTTCAATAGAAGAATTGTAACATTGATTCTAAGCGACTTGTATATGCAGTGTCGATTAGTCACATCACAAGTGCCTATTAGGAGTATATCATGTCGATTCCAAATTATTTGTTTATTTAGTATCAATTAGGAATATTTTAAATGCTAGTTAGGCCTATATTGAGTTGACTAGGCCTATATTGAGTTGAATCTGCACGATTTGTATCTATATAGTCGATTAGGCACATTACGAGTGTCAGTTATGAGCGATTTGTCATACAATGATAGTAGTCCGTTAATTTACATGATTAGTGGAACATTACATAGATTTAATCAAAGAATGGTGTATCTCACTGCATAACTTTTAGTTATATTACACATATGCATTGTTAAACATAGTAATGGAACTATATTTGAGCATGCTTCTTTATACTGCATACACGTAATGAATATAAAAGCTGGGATGAGATGTTAGATTATTGTGTAGTTATAATACATATATGCAATATATATTATATGCATGTTTCAATGACATTATAGTGGAAACACAAAAAAGTTAAGAGGTAAAAAAGAAACAGATAACAAAACAAGGGAAAATTACAAAATGTGGTTGCATATGTTTGAATAAATTATATTACATATCTACACATAATAGGAGTGTTGATGGTATGATTTAGATAAGTTGATACATTATATGTATATAGTACGGTGACTGCATATGTTTGAATCGATTATATTACATATATATCACATACATGAAGACCACAAGGAAGGTCAAAATTTCCAAAGAAGATGAAAACATATGATGCTCGTGGACGAGGAATACAGGCCCGAGGATGTAAACAGTGATGGTATAGTATATATTAGTTTTGATTGTTATGTATTGCATATGCAACCTGTTGTAGTGCATACATGTATTGCTTAACTCTTACGTGCATTTGACCTGTGTTGTATTACATGTATGCATCACTTAGCTATTACATGGATATGAGGTGTGTTGTATTACATATATGCGGTGTTTTTTGTTTATTGTGACGCATGTATGCATAGCTTAGCTATTACATCATATGAACCATGTTGTATTGTATATGTGCAGTATTAATTCAATATGTTGTATTGCATATATGTAGCACTAGTGTATTGCATATATGTATTAGTACTTTGTTAGGTATAAATACTAACTTTTTTACTTTAATTTACATCCAGGATATGAAGATCGGACATTAAAGAAAGTACCAAAAAAGGGAAAATGTGGTGTTGAACAAAAACGAAGTTAAAAAAGACTAAAGGATTGCAAAATAAAATATGGCCTAGAATACAATCTTGTTTGTCTCCTTGTCAAGTTATGTTGGTACTTGTTGATATTCAAATTATAACCTCAAATCAAGTTTATTTGTGTGTATTGCATATGCGCAATGTATATTTTACTTACATTTTAAAATTTTATCATTGTATATGTTTGTTGCTGCAAAATATAACCTTAATACAAGCTTATTTAGTTGTATTACATATGTGCAATATGTATTTTACTTACATTTAAGCGATGAATTTTATGTTTTTAATCTGTTTATAGACCGTTGAAACTTATGTCGCTGAAAAATTACAATTGGTATTGTGGGTAGTTTTGGGACCGTGAGAAATAGAGTACATATGTGCATGCAAGCATGTAATGCATATATCCAATACAAACATTACATATATGTAAGATAAACATATAATAAGTGTGCGTATATAGCGTTTAAAATGCAAGTAAAACAATCAATACACATTTGTAGTACAAACATAGAATGCATACATGCAATACATATATAATGACCTAAAACATTCATAACCCAATGAACCATTCTAGTATAGATAATTAAACAAGAAAAAAAGTAGACCTCATGGACAAATTAACCACCTCCATTTCTTGTTGAATTCATCACGGTACTATGCTTTCTCCAACGCATGATTTATTTGTACGTTCATCTCGAAAACAATTATCCTCCATTTAGTATCTCCAAATCTTCCCATATGCCTATGTATTCCTTTGTCCAAAACTTTGTCTACACAATAAGGTTTGACATTTTCTGAAAATATATGCAATCCCCAACATAATTGTAGCAGAGAAACAAATTTGTTGCAGCCCAATCCAATGTCTGATTCAACCAGCCAATTTAAACTATAAATATAAACTATGCATAGCTGAAGGAGTGGAAACAATCATTAAGAGTTGAAATGCAACTAATGGAAAATCACTTTTTAGTTTAATACATGGTACATAATAGAAGATCACGTCTTATCTGCACCAACAAAAGAAACATATCATTGTTAGTTTGTTACCATGGAGTTCATGACAGGGGCATAACATTGTGAAAAAGGAGTGCAATTAAAATATTAAAATTTTAACCCGATGCTCATGTCCAAATATGATTTGATCATAACCTGATGCTCAGGTCCAAATATTATTTGATCATAACCCAATGACTAATATGTTGACATGTAAAAGTAAAGCCAACAACGCCTAATATGATTTGATCATACCCCGAGACCGAAACAGGTTCTCGAATGGAATCTCTAAAATGCCTTTAATTTTGTGAATAATAAAGAGAATGTATGCAAACAGATATAATGTCAATCCAACTATTTTTTAAACCAACAAATGTTATTATACCTTATTACGTATGAGAAACTAACGGAAAGCTAATTCAATCTAACACACGACAAACTAACAGCAAACTAATTCCACTATCCCAACTAAATAATAGTACAACCTTCAAACATTCCAAAACAAATGGCAAACTTATAGTCCTTAATATAACTACTTCTAATGTTGACATCAATAGAAGACAAAGACAACTGCAGATCTCATGTCAATATAATGGCTAGCAAGTAATGCTATCAACACATAGAAAATATGCATACATGCAATACTTGATATTACACAATAGAAAATATCTAAAGGTTAGGATTATTCATAAATCACTTTTTGTATGTTACACAATATGCAATAATAACAGTATTACATACATGCAATACTTGATATTACACAATATTACACATAAGCAATATTCAATACACGGTATTGAACATATATAATACCAGGTATTGCACATATATAATAATATGATGTTGCATATCGTAATATTTATATTATTATTGCATATATGTAATACTATGTTTTACATATTATTTATCTTCTAAAATTGTTCATGACTAATCAATTAAACCGTCAAATCAACACATGAAGCAAGCAAATTATAGTTTTTCATTGAGTAATAACTGTTTTTGACATATAATCACCTAATTTTGGTTGTATTTTGACTTAGAATCACCTAATTCGGGTTGTTTTTTAACTAGAATAACTAAATTGTGCAATTATAGAGCAATTAATGATTGTAGAATATGTAAACAGATCAATATAACTAGTTTAACAACAAAACAATGAAAATCAGTAAATACACTCATGATTAAGGAAGAAAAAAGTTTGAATTCAAAAGTACCTTCAAATGTCATGTTCAATGGTTGAAATCAATAATGAAGAGACAAGATCTGCGATACATCTGATGATTTAGGGTTCTTAATCATCAAGTCGTAATGATTCACGATCTACAGGTGTTTGGAGAGAGTCCATCGAGCATAGGAAAGTAGTAGACGGGAAGGTCATACATAGGAAGGAAGCCGTCCGTCAGAGACTCAGATTTGTTAAGATGTATTTGGGTAATTTTACAAAAGTAACCCTATATTTAATAGTTCTCTAGTTCTCTCCCAAATAATGAGTTCTCTTTTGATCCTTTCCATATATATATATATAGGATCTGGATCATGAGAGAACTTTTTTGAAATTGAGAACTATGAGAACCATTTTGAATCACAAAAAACCCAAAAATAAAAAAAAAATCATAAAATAAAAAAACACAAAAATAAAAAAAGTAAAAAAACTAAAATTCTTATTTTAACATCCCGGTTCCATTAAAAAAACCTTGGTTTAGCAAATTATATACACATATGTATAATATATACATATATGTACATTTACATGATTTTTTATACACGTGTATAATTTAAGATAAATGATACTGTACATATGTGTATATTACGTAAATAAAGATTAAATAAAATTATACATATGTTTATAATACAACTTTTTTTATTTTTTTTAATGATACCAGAATGAAATATAAGAATTTTGGTTTTTTTACTTTTTTAAAATTTTTGTTATTTTTTGTTTTATGATTTTTTTAAATATTTTTTTAAATGTGTTTTTAGTAGTCCAAAATGGTTCTCAAAGTTCTCAATTTGCAAAGGGTTCTCTTAGGATCCTTACCCAATATATATATATATATATATCAGGGCTGGTAGCTTCTAATTTTGAACTGCCATCAATAGATGGTTAATGGGATTTTTCAGGTAGTTTCTTTATCAATAGCATTAATAAGTAAAAGTATAGCATCTAATTTACAATGAGAAATAATCATAGAGAATGTATCCTTTAGGCTCACAATCCCCTGACTTGATGAATGACCATGGGTTGTGACAGTGCTTTGAATAGTTATGCCCCTAACTGGAGTAAAAATAGAAGAGTTGATAAATGAAACTTCCTAGAAAATATGCGGGGATACTCATAGCTACAATACGAACATGACCTTTACACTATGTTCTAGAGTCTCATTTAACAGGGGAAAGGGAGGGAAAGGAGGAGAAAATGTTAAAATATCATGTTCCAGTGTTTTTTTAAGGAGAGAATGAGAGGGGAGGGGAGGGGAAATACTAGAAAATATAAACATATATTCATCCTCTAAAATTGGAGAGATTAGGAGAGAAAATCTTTTTAATTACTAAATTACCCTTAAAACTAATTTTATTTTAGTTTTACTTAAAGGGTATGATAGTAAATCTATAAATTTCTTTTCTTTTCCTCTCAACTCGGGAACACATGAAATATATAAATTCCTTGATTCTCCTTTCTTTCTCATTAAACTCAAGAACACAAAAAAAAAAGCTTTTCGTCTCTTTTCTTTTCTCTCCTAATTTCCTTCCACTCCCCTCCCCTCCCCTCCCCTTGTTAAATGAGACTCTGAAACACAGCGTTAAATTTAAGTGTCAAAAGAAAATGGGATCAATGCTATAGATTTACAAAACATATGACTAACACTTTTGAAAATACAATTATGACCTTATGAATAAGCAAATTCTACTCACACACCATCTATGCCTATCAACTAGGCTTAATTACACACCATTCAGGATACGTTTTGTATGCTCAGCATACGACCTGTATGCTGAAATACTTTTTCAGAGGTCATACACTTTGTATGTAATGCTATACGGTTCATATAGCTTATATAAACAAAAATACGAATAATATGGAATGCATACGATTCGTATGAACAACTTTTGAGTAAAATTAATAAACGCCTCGTATAAAAAGGATACAATTCGTATAGCTTAAATACGAATCATCTAAAATATGTACGAGTCGTATGAATAACTTTTTAGCTTTAGAAAACAAAAACACAATCTTTATGAAATAAAATTCACGTTCATATATCACTTCTCACTTTCATTTCTACTTGTTACCGGACGCATAATTTAATGCGTTTTATTTTTATAATATTTATAATGTTTAGTTTTTGATAATACATAGTTATTGTAATTGTTCCACAAGCTTTATTGAATTTGTTCGGCTATGATTTTCATCATGTGTTTTGTGTTACTTCAGTTCGGTTTCAACTATCAAAAACCGCTACTAACTGTTTAGCACAAGTTTGACCTAAAAAAGAAGAAACAATAAACATTTCTAAGTACTAAACTCACATTGTTGTATAACAAATACATAAAAATATGAAGACTAGCATACATCAAATCCCAACATAGTTGGAAAAGAAAAATACTACCACATATATCCAAATTACTAGAATCCACATACACAACAAAAAAGATAACGTTTACGTGCGTCAACTTTGAAAGATGAACCATAATAACTAAATTTTGCATTTATCATACTAGGCATCATCATAAACCATGATCCTTGTCACTACCATCACCAAAACTATCTTCATAACCAAAATAATCATCATCACCGTCACCACTATCATCATCATCACCATCACCACTATCATTGATATACGTCTATTTATACATCTTGAATCCCTTGTAAAGTTATGTTTATTTAATGTTTTAAGTTCGGTTTAAGTTCGAGTTTTGTTTATCTTTTATTAATTTAGGTTTTGAGTCAAGTTTTATATATTTATCATGTTTTAACTCTTTTGGTGTCTTGCATGATTTACTTAATTCTTTCTATCTTTTCATGCCAAGTTTAAGTACGTTTTGCCCGTTAATGATTACATGATTGTTCCACTTAGCGTTACGATTTGTTTTCATGTAGATGGTGATTTGTAAGAAAAGAAGGTCTAGAAGGTTCTAAACGTTACTTGGAGTTCAAGAAAGGGATCTAACATGGTTAAATAATAAAGAAAAAGCAAAAAATGAAAATTCCCAAAAAAAGGGCGTCAAGCTAGGCAAATGCCCAATTTGCCTTCGCCGGGCGCCTAGGCCTCCCAAAAGGGCGTCGGGCCACGCCAGAAGGGGGTCGCGGGGCGCCTAGGCCTCCTGGTCAGCACGTTTTGCAATTTTTAAGGACCAGCTCATTTAATATAAGTATAATTGCAAACCTAGCCGATGAAAAGAGATATTACAGCCGAAATTGAGAGGTTTTCCAAGGGTTTGTGAAGGTTTTGAAGCTAGGAATCAATGGAGATCATCGAGCTTTCATACGGGTGTTCAAGGATTGATTAAGACGGGTTCTTTTGTTCTTTATCTTTGCCTTTGTTAATTAATTTTCATGATGTTTCTCTTTGTTCTTTGGTTTAGTTATTTGTCTTTGATTAAGATTATGCTAGGCTAGACTTCATGTCTACCTAGGTTTGATGAACATGTGTTGAGACTTGATTCTTGCTTTGGACTATTGTTTGATTATGGATTTCGTTATTTAATAGTAAAGACTTGATTTTGTTTTCATGATGCGTATAAGTATTTGTTATCTTGATTGATTGTTAACTATTGCTTCACATGGATCATTTATCTACTGATTGTGTTCTTAGATTCAGGGTTCATGTTTAATCTTTACTTTGTGTTTTGATTATTATGGTTGAATAGGCCTATTAGATCATAGAAGCTTGTTGATAGTTGGTTAGGGTTTTAAATGTTTTGCTAAATTCCAATAGCTGTAAGGTGAGGAGTTGTTCGTGTGTCTTGGTCAATTGCATGCTAGGATAGATTGTGACAATATTCTTGCTTATTGTGTTGATCCATGTTCATGATATCATGTTTGTTTATCTAGTTATCTAAGGTTTAGTGTTTCGTAAGATTGCTTGCTATAGATACTATTAATTAACCCTAATTGATGACTTTGTGAAATCAAAATTACTGATTGCTTAATAATCTAATAATTGTTCTTTGGGATTTCGCTTGATTCAGTCAAGGGTCCTTAGGGTTTTGTTAGATGAATATGTTTAGAAATCAGTTTCCATAATCATGTTATTTGTCCATTGCTTGATGATTGTTGATACATGGGATTCTTACCTAGGTAGATTCCTTCTCTGATTGGTTTCGATCTTGTGTTTAGTTGCTTGTTTCTCGTTAACTTGTTTATTTGCTTTCTTAGTTTAATCTTAGTTTATTATTAGTTTAAAAATCCCCCTTAAAACATTAATAATAAATAGTCGTGTCGTAAGTCGAGTCTAATTAGTTAATTAACGTAATTTATAGAGTCCTGTGGGTTCGATATTCCTGACTTACTTAGCTTTAGTACAATTGACCGGTTCACTTGCCGGTGTTGTGTGTAGTTGAGTCTTAAGTCTAGTTTTTATTACTTGTTAATTTAGTTAATATTTAATTGATTGTTTTAAGCACATCAACTTTTTGGCGCCGTTGCCGGGGACTCTTGGCGATTGCGTTAATAGCTTTACTTGGACTTACTTGCTATATTCGTGCTATTTGTTTTATTTTCGTTTGAGTCGTAGGAGTCTAATTTAAGTTTTAAGTTTATTTTAGTTTATTTTTAAGTATTCGAGTCTAATCACTTGGTCTTTTGCGTTTTTCAGGTTTATGCCACATCTTCGTTCGCAAGGACCACCGTTTGGATAATCTCCCCCGTTGAAGACCGAGACTAGTTCGTCACAAAAATCGTCACCACAAAGTTCACCACCAGAAAGCCCCCGAAGTCAGCCAGGCGTTCAAATGGCCGACAATAGAACAATTGCTGCTCAAGCCTTCGATGGCTTAACTGGGAACAGTAATGCATCGTCGTCCCCGCGATCGACAACCCCAACTCGTGGCAGATTCCGTCATACGTCATGAACAACATCGTTCAAACTAATCAGTTTCATGGGAATGATGACGAGGATACGCCGGCTCATATTAACTGACTTTACCGCGTTTTGAAAACTATTAAATTGCAAGGTGCTACTGAAGATGCTATTTTCTTACATCTTTTTTCCCTTTTCACTTACAGGTAAAGCAGCTACTTGGCTTGACATGCAGCCACCTGGCACGTTCACCACTTGGGAAGCACTACGTTCTGCATTTATCAAGAGATACTTCCCACCGGCGAAAGCGGCTGTTCTTCACGATCAGATTCACTCGTTTCACATGGAGCCGGATGAGCAATATTGTCATGCTTGGGAGCGCTTTCAGAGCTTGTTGTCTCGATGCTCACAGAATGGTCTCACACCATGGGCTCTCGTGGAGAAATTCTACAATGGGTTGAATTACGAAACCCAAGTTCGGTTTGACATGGCCGCGGGAGGAATTCTACTGGCTAGGAAGAATGTCGCCGAATGTAACGAGATGTTTGAGAGCTTCGCTCAATCGGACTTCACCAAAGGGCCACGACGCGGGAATTCCACTCCCGTCAGCAGTTCATCCTCATCCGCTCGAGGTGTACACCAGGTTAATCTGGATACTAGTGTGGTTGCTGCTTTGAAATCACTAACCCGAGAGGTTAAGGAACTTAAGGCCAAGGTGGACAGGTGTGAGTTTTGTAGGGGTTGACATGGTACGTTGGAGTGCCCGGTGATGAATCAACAGGTCGACTTTGTTGCTGGTCAGAATAGGTTTCCCAACAATTACAACAACAACAGTCAGAATTGGAACACTTACAAGAACCTAAATCAGAATAATGCTAACTGGCGTCCGTCGGGTGCACCACCCGGATTTCAAAACTCTTATAATCAAGGACAAGGTCAGTATTTTAATAATAAAAATAACACCGATGGTACTAATATTCAAAATAATGTGCAGGATTCGAATGGTGGACTTGGGCGTTTGGAAGAGATGATGAAGCTAATCTTGGATAGAGATCAAGTTACACAGAAAAAGTTAGCCGACCACGATTTGCTAATCAAGAATCAACAATCTTCCATTCTCGATATTCAAAGGACGGTTGGTGATTTTTCTCGTCGTTTAGAAGAAAGGCCCCCAGGTAAGTTTTCGGGTATCCCTCAAACTAATCCGGCTGCTCAACTGAATGCCATCTCCACTCGTAGTGGTAGGGTTTTAGGTCCGGAGGTAGTTAGTAGAGAACTTAGGGAAGATAGGGATGATGAGTTGATAGAGGAGGAGATAGAGTTAGAGGCTCCAAGTAAGTCACAAAATACAACACCAATCATAGAGCCGCAAGTTAAGAAAAACACCGATAAGAAGCCGGTTGGAGCCCGGCCACCACCACACATCATTAACCCGGCCTATGTCCCGTATCCCGCTCGTCTAAAGAATCAACAATATACAAAAGATTACGGGCATTTTCTTAATATATTTAGCCAATTAAATGTCAACCTCCCGTTCGTCGAAGTTCTTCAACATATGCCTAAGTACGCCAAATTTTTGAAAGACCTTCTTAAAAGAAAAGATAAGTTGGAGGAGCTGTCAACTGTGCCGCTGAATGGAGAGTGTTCCGCAGTAGTTCTCAATAAAGTTCCGGAGAAATTACATGACCCCGGTGTTTTTACAATTCCATGTCTTTTCGGAAGTGATACGACATGTCAAGCATTAGCCGATCTTGGAGCTAGCATAAACCTCATGCCATATTCTTTATATGAAAAGCTAGACCTAGGAGAGCTCACCCCCACTCGTATGACATTGTCTTTAGCCGATCGTTCCATTAAGTATCCGAGGGGTGTCGTAGAGAATTTGCTCGTTAAGGTAGACAATTTGGTATTCCCCATAGATTTTGTTGTTTTAGATATGGAGGCCGACGAGAGAGTTCCAATCATTTTAGGTCGTCCATTCTTACGTACCGCTAGGGCGGTCATTGACGTGTTTGAAGGCAAGATCACTCTTAGAGCCGGTGATGATAGTTCCACTTATTTGGCAAAGTCCGTGAGACATCCGAGTGGTCAAGACGGTCTCATTGATCCATGTCACCCAGTTTACTCGATAGAATCATTTATCTCGGGCATGGATCCTAGTCTTGATCATTCCTGTTCTGTAAGTTTAAGTGTGGGGAAGAAGCAAGCGGTTTCGAGCTCTCGGGAAATTGTGAAGCATGTTGGAGAAAAAGGTGGTGGTATGCGAAAGATTGAGAAGGATCGTGGAGTTAGAAAGAAGAAGATCAAGGTTGATGAATGGTCGGATCGTGATTCGTTATCTTTGAGGGCATTTGAGATTTACCGAGGTGGAGGAAGCTCCACCCGGTCCGCCATGTGATTCGCATAGCATGGGTTCTTGAGTGAAAACTCAAGTGTAGAGTTTGTATATTATTCCTTTACTTTAATTTTTATTTTCTTTGTTTCGTTGCGTCGTCGGGTCGTTCCAAGGAATCATCACCATCATGGAGAGAGGAATTTACGAGAATTCAGGAGGTGCCAGGTAAGTTTTATACGTTGAATAACATAAAATGAGCATAGGAAAGAGTTGGTAATTTTCTAAAATTTTTTGTAAGGCAAAAAGAGGCACAAAAGACTCAAAACTTTCTGTTAAAACACCCCATCGCGCGCGCGACGGGGATACTTTTTGGCCTTGGCGCACGCGAGGGAAGAAAAAAGAAAAAAAATTGCCCAGCTTGCCCTAGGCGGCCCGCGAAGGGGAAGGCCATTTTGCCTCCGCGGCCCGCGGCGCCCTCACCTGCATAATCCGAATTTTTTTTATTTTTCTTGCATTATTTCACCATTTTACACCATTTTTTTTCACCAATTCCTTGTTTTATCATTCGGGTGTGATTCCTTGTGTTTAGTTTGGTTTTTCGAGTCATGTTTTAAAGTCTAGTTGTCCGAGTCTTGTACGAGTCATTGCGTCGCTAACGTAGTTTTTTGTAGTTCGACTTTGTTTTGTGTTTTTAAGTTTTGTTAGTTTGAAGATTATATGAGCTAGAGAGGCGATCCCCAAGAAAGAATTTATTGAAAAAGACAAGTGTGGGGAAGAAGCAGCCGAGCCGTATACTTTTTATTTATTTATGTGCTGCTAATTATTCATGATTTATTTATTAGTGAAATACTTTAATTGCTTAATATCTATCGTTATGATAAGATACATTTTTAGATATGTTTGTTTTGTTTTGCCGCTTACGTTCGTGAGAGAAGGAGTTACCATTTTCTGAGCACGTTCGTAGTTGGAGGGCATTCATGGAAGAAGACTTTGGCATCATATTTCATGCGCATATTACCAGCTAAGTCTTTTCCATTATCTAGCTTGCTAATTTTTTTTATATTTGCTTTTGTTTTTATTTTTTAGTTTTTAGTTTTTTGTAGTCCGACTTTATTTTAATTTATTTTTATTTTAAGTCGTCCTTATCCTTGCATTGAGGACAATGCATAATTTAAGTGTGGGGATAGGATATTTAAGTCGTAGTTTAATTTTGCTTTAAATTAAGAAATTTAAAAAAAAAATTTAAAAATGTTCTAAAATATGTCCCTTGAATATAGTTTTTTGCGTTAAAGTGGGAGATGATGATATTTATGGGAAATTGGTTTTTCAAACTACTAATAATATGAGATAAATAAAAGAAAACGCACTTAACTTGGGATGTGTCGGTAGGCTCAGCCTTGAAAATGAAAGAGCAAATTTGATAAAATGGGTCGGAAAATATCTTGTGGGTAAAGCGTTTCGTCCAAAGAAAATAAGTAATGAAAGGCCAGCCATACTCAAGCCTCAATTCTTGGTATGAAAAAAAAAAGTAGAAATATCATAAAGTTTGAAAAGTTTAAAAATTTTGAATACGTTATCATATGATGCTTGGGTAGGTTTAACGTTAGAGTATACCGTGTAGCCTGTGATATAAATCTTAAACTGCTAGTTTAGTGTTTTACACCTCATTGGCATATGGTTTTATAACCTTAAATCTTGTATTGATGGGATGCTTCGGGTCCGGAGACCATGGGTCTGTATGTAATCTATTCATCTGGGTATTCACAATTCCTAAGTGGGGTTGTGGATATTTAAAATAAAGCCAAAAAGAGCAAACCATTATAAGTCTATAAACATGATCACAAGAGTACAAAAGTACAAATTCACTAAAGACTTGATCATCCACGCTGTTAGCCATGTGGGGTCCCCTTGCTCGCGTCTCATTACCATTAAGAAACGGACCACAAGAGGGACACGCCACATGTAAGCCCTACAGATGAAATTTTGCATACTCACCTATGGTAATGGTTCGGTGTATTGCTTGATAACGGGGGTATGTCATGTTGTGGGGAACACTAGCTATAAATTAATTGAACCTTAATAATATCTAATGGCTGCTTGGTAGACTTTAATGCTTAAGCTTAGGTGAATAAACAATACCCTTGATCGTCTTAACTATTCATGAAAAAATAGAGCAAAAAAAAAGTTTTAAATCTGCTAATTTTGAGGTTTAAGTCCAATTGGGGTGGTCTGGTCCGGTAAAAGCTGAAAATAAGCGGGTCTTAATTGTGTAAACCACTGAGTAAAAAATTGTCGGATCTTATTTGTCCCGGTAAAGATTAAGGCATGGGTTTAAGTGGACAACAATATCGGTGATCACGGTTTTTGCGTTCTTCTAAGCTTTAAAAATTAACCTATATGTTTATTAGACTATATTTTCCGATTCTGATCCAACTGCATTAGACTTTTTCAGGGACGAAAAAAGAGTAAGTGTGGGGATATTTGATATACGTCTATTTATACATCTTGAATCCCTTGTAAAATTATGTTTATTTTATGTTTTAAGTTCGGTTTAAGTTCGAGTTTTGTTTATCTTTTATTAATTTAGGTTTTGAGTCAAGTTTTATATATTTATCGTGTTTTAACTCTTTTGGTGTCTTGCATGTTTTACTTAATTCTTTCTATCTTTTCATGCCAAGTTTAAGTACGTTTTGCTCGTTAATGATTACATGATTGTTCCACTTAGCGTTACGATTTGTTTTCATGTAGATGGTGATTTGTAAGAAAAGAAGGTCTAGAAGGTTCTAAACGTTACTTGGAGTTCAAGAAAGGGATCTAACATGGTTAAATAATAAAGAAAAAGCAAAAAACGAAAATTCCCAAAAAAAGGGCGTCGCGATAGGCAAATGCCCAATTTGCCTTCGCCGGGCGCCTAGGCCTCCCAAAAGGGCGCCGGGCCACGCCAGGAGGGGGTCGCGGGGCGCCTAGGCCTCCTGGTCAGCACGTTTTGCAAGTTTTAAGGCCCATCTCGTTTAATATAAGTATAATTGCAAACCTAGCCGATGAAAAGAGATATTGCAGCCGAAATTGAGAGGTTTTCCAAGGGTTTGTGAAGGTTTTGAAGCTAGGAATCAAGGGAGATCATCGAGCTTTCATACGGGTGTTCAAGGATCGATTAAGACGGGTTCTTTCGTTCTTTATCTTTGCCTTTGTTAATTAATTTTCATGATGTTTCTCTTTGTTCTTTTGTTTAGTTATTTGTCTTTGATTAAGATTATGCCAGGATAGACTTCATGTCTACCTAGGTTTGATGAACATGTGTTGAGACTTGATTCTTGCTTTGGACTATTGTTTGATTATGGATTTCGTTATTTAATAGTAAAGACTTGATTTTGTTTTCATGATGCGTATAAGTATTTGTTATCTTGATTGATTGTTAACTACTGCTTCACATGGATCATTTATCTATTGATTGTGTTCTTAGATTCAGGGTTCATGTTTAATCTTTACTTTGTGTTTTGATTATTATGGTTGAATAGGCCTATTAGATCATAGAAGCTTGTTGATATTTGGTTAGGGTTTTAAATGTTTTGCTAAATTCCAATAGCTGTAAGGTGAGGAGTTGTTCGTGTGTCTTGGTCAATTGCATGCTAGGATAGATTGTGACAATATTCTTGCTTATTGTGTTGATCCATGTTCATGATGTCATGTTAGTTTATCAAGTTATCTAAGGTTTAGTGTTTCGTAAGATTTCTTTCTATAGATACTATTAATTAACCCTAATTGATGACTTTGCGGAAATCAAAACTACTGATTGCTTAATAATCTAATAATTGTTCTTTGGGATTTCGCTTGATTCAGTCAAGGGTCCTTAGGGTTTTGTTAGATGAATATGTTTAGAAATCAGTTTCCATAATCATGTTATTTGTCCATTGCTTGATGATTGTTGATACATGGGATTCTTACCTAGGTAGATTCCTTCTCTGATTGGTTTCGATCTTGTGTTTAGTTGCTTGTTTCTCGTTAACTTGTTTATTTACTTTCTTAGTTTAATCTTAGTTTATTATTAGTTTAAAAATCCCCCTTAAAACATTAATAATAAATAGTCGTGTCGTAAGTCGAGTCTAATTAGTTAATTAACGTAATTTATAGAGTCCTGTGGGTTCGATATTCCGGACTTACTTAGCTTTAGTACTATTGACCGGTTCACTTGCCGGTGTTTTGTGTAGTTGAGTCTTAAGTCTAGTTTTTATTACTTGTTAATTTAGTTAATATTTAATTGACTTTTTTAAGCACATCAATCATCATCATCACCAACACCACTAGCATCATCACCTACATCATCACTACCGTCAATGCTAGCGTCATCACCAACATCATGAAATCCCGACTCCTCCTTCGGCCGCGACTCCTTTGGCGAGCCGGGGTATCACGTAATGGCACATCATCAGTGGAACCGTTCATGTCCCTAACCAACCACTCTATCATCCTCTCCATCCTTATCATACGCTGCTCCATATTAATTAATCGCATATCCTGATTCACCGTCCTGGCTTTGCCATGAGACTGCCCCTGATCGACACGGCCCCTGAACAAGTACATAAACGTTAGGGATGGCAATGTAATTTGGGATGGCAGTGAAACCCGAACTCGATGGAAAAACTCGAAACCCGACATAAATGGGACGGGTAATACCCGACCCATTAGGGTTTGGGATATATTTGATATTTTTCATGGGTTTGGGACGGGTTTGGAATTTGTTTATCGCACCACACAAATTTTTCTTTGCTAGGCTTTAACCATGTATCATACAAGTAAGGAAATAGTCCTGTAATTGTAAACACAATTGGTAACGCCTCAATTGACAGTAACATGTAAGCAACACGGTGAATAGAATTAAGACTTACTTGGGTGGCTTGAAGAGTACTTTTGTTCAAGTCGCTGGCAATGGTAAAGGTACGACTCCTTGGTAGGAGAATTGAGAAACACTCTCCACTTACGAAGGAAGACCTCCCAGTCTTCTTCACGTGGAAAACTTTGCTTGTGGTGCTTTGTAATATTTTGATATACATGAAATTGACACAATAACATTTGAGCGTCTGGGAATTGCCGTTGGCATGCATTAACCAAAGCATACTCCCTGTCTGTTAGTATGACACGTGGCTGCATACACTTGTCCAACGTCCTTTTTAGTTGGCTTAAGACCCACGTGTAACTATCTTCTGTTTCGTCACTTATAAAAGCGAAAGCTACACAAAAGGTTTTACGGGTAGAAGTTACACCTACAATCTCAACAAATGGCAAACCGTGCCTATTTGTCTTGTATGTTGCATCTATGAGCAACACATGCAGGAATGCACGCCAAATCGAGAATGATAATTCATGAACGATGAATAGCCTCTCCAACTTGTGAGTGGATTCATTTACCTCATACTCTTGAAGGTAACCAGCATTAGCCAGGAGTGTGAAAAGAACCTGCATCAGAGACTTATTACGGTGGAGGGATACACGTTGCCTTTGTTGTTCATTGTATACGTTTTTTTCACCGTAGATGCACAACGAGGGTCCTGCTTTCTCATTATTGATATAATGTTTTGGGGATCCACGTTCTGGTTTGTGAGATCCTTAACCAAAACTTTTTTCTCAGGGTTCAGCTTCTTTGCAAATTCATGACCTTCCATATATATAGCAACCGGATGATGATGTGTACCACACACAACTTTTAGTTTCCAACCATCTTCCTCTTTGTGGTACTTTGCAATCAACTGAAACGGACAGTTGATTTTCTTGGTACCAATGAGTCTGACAGTTGCCTTCCCCTTGTATACACCACCACGATCACATCTAAGAAACACCTTGTTTTTTCGCCAGCAACATTTGTCTTAGACCTTTGGGTCTCTATCACGTAGCCATTGTTAAGTCCGGTGTTGTACGCCCATCGCTTCAACTCATCGAAACACATAAACACTTGAAATAATATTCATTTTTGTTAATAACTGGATATCATAATACAAACATGAATAGAAAACATATACCTGCTCGGTTGCGAAAAAAATGACCAGATTTCAAAAAAACGGTGGCGAAAGATTCATCGGATTCCACAACATTTTCTTCATAATTATGCATTTCATCAACGAAATTTATCAATGTGGTTGGAAAAAATTTAGGTTGGTAAAATTTTTAACAACATTTGGAAGGGATGAAGGGGGAGAAAGAAGTGAGTAAAATATACATATACTTCATTTTTTATAATTATCTGGTTCAAAGAAATAAGTTGGTAAAAAAACCCAATGATATTACACAATTTATATGGTTGACAGATTCTTTTTATACATAATATTCGTCTTACAATATGGTCAAAGAATCGATTACACATAACACAGTTCGTATATCAGTGATGGATTGATTGATTAAATGTCGAAACACGCTTCACGCTTCCTGCAAAAGTAATTGCTCAGTTTTAAAGATTCTTCGTCATATGTTTTGTATTATTTCTTATACAGTTCGTATAGATTACTTTTCATGATTTTCCAAAAAACTACATGCATATGATTTGTATTCTTTCTTATACGGTTCATATGATTATGTTAGATTTACATGCTTCGTATGAAATGTTATACGTCTCGTCTTCCATATAATACGAACTGTATAAAAAAGAATATGTCTCGTATAGTTTCTATAGTATATGACTCGAATAGACTTCCATATGATCGTATGTCTTCTTTGATTTGACTAACTCAATTTATTATTCCATACGCTGCGTAAGTCAGCATATGCTACGTATGCAGCCTACGATTAGATGGGAGAATGTTGTCAAATGAGTGTAAATGGTGTATCTATAGCAGAGCTCTCACCCTCTTTAATAATATTGGAAAACCTCAAGAAGCTCCCAAAACCTTTTATTCAATTTTAGTTACAAGAAGACTTACAGTTTTATCCCTCTCTCTCTTTAATAATAATAATATTGATCCTTGAGTGCGAACCTCAATAATAGATATTATGAACTCACAACATTGGTGATATTATAAATTCACAAAACCCACATGAATCAATAAGACTGTAGATAAAAGTAAGCACACATGAATTTCTAAAAAATATAATCAAATGTTTTACTAAAATCAATGGAAAGTTCACAACCTTTGATCTTAATGAGTCAAATTAGGTCTCAGTTAATGTTTACCTGAACTATTCAAGATTATCTAGATAAGCATAGTCAAAATAGCAAAAACAACATCAAAGAAATACAAACATGATGTAAATAGAGGAGAAATGTAACATGGTTAAGGACTGGTGATCTTCAATCTTAACTTATGATTACGTTTCTCCAACCAAAAGGATTGCTTCTTTCCTCAATTGAACTCCAGGTGCCTTCTCGTATATGAAATGAAGCGCTAAAGTCTTCGGTGTATATCCAAATGGTGTGGCCATTATTTCCTTATATAGGCATATTAGGGTTGTCGACAACATGCATAAAATCGTAGGCTATGCTGATGAAATATGCATCATTCAAGCGTTGGTGACTTGGCCAACATGCTCTTTATGTCTATACGCTTCTTTTCTTCATTATTTTGCTACCAAATTCCTCATCTTCACTGTTTGATTTTTAGCTAAATCTTCATGAAACCATCAAATAGCCCTGTAATTTTCTTATGAAGAAATTATGTACAATTTTCGATGAATCTGCATTAAACGATGCAGAAATTAAGGATAATCTGATAGGAAGAAGATGTGCAATTTAACACATATCAAATATCCCACACTTAAACTTTGTTTGTCACTAAGCAAACTCTCTTTTACACTACAACACCCCCTTTTCGACCATATTATATTGATAAACTATTCATAGCTAGTTAAAGATCCAAGAGCATAAGTGATTTTCAAAGATATTGCACTTTTTATTAGGAACAGATTAGGTTGTATGGTTTTTATGAAAGAAAAAACAATATTTACTTGGTGAATATGTTTATAAAAAAATTGTTTATCCATGTACTCACACTTGTCATAGCGTTCACTCCACTAGATAGCAAAGATATGCTAGTATATATCTCATACCTCTCAAGCGCAGCAATGAAAACTCATTACCATATGCTTGTAACTAGATCAAATCTAGACCAATGAATAAATGATTACATAAATAAGAGGACTTTAAAAGGGTTTAAAAGGGTTGTAATTGGGCTTAGCGTCCACGTGTGGAAAAAAGGAATACTAGTAATACCTACTTTCACTAACAGGCTTGACTTTAGAATTTAGCTAGTTCGAGTTTTGAATAAGGGTGAGAATAATTGAAGAATAAACGGCTAAAGCTGATAAAATAAGATTGTTGAAAGTGAATAGTAGATAAAAAAGATTTAAACGGAAAACTAATTTTACATTTAAAAATTAATAGTTATCTGAAAAATAAAAAAAAATTAACTTTAAGGTATATATCATTATGAGGGAACGAAAAAGGGTGTTTGCTTGGTTAATATAACAGAATCAACAATTACATAAGAAATTTCATTTCATCAAAATCATTCATTCCAACATTCCTCTTTTTTTTTACATTTATTCAGTTCTTCATCTTATTTTCTTGACACCACCACCTGAATGCCGCCACCACATGACACCACACCCCTCCCCCCCCACCCACCGCGGCCGCCACCACGACCACCTGACCACCATCGCCCCTACCATCATTGTCGCCCTCACCCCCGCTGTCGGCGCCGCCATTGCCATTTCTTTATGGTAACTTTTCTTTATTTTAAGGTAGGGGTATTTTTGTTATATGCATTTCACTTCCGCTTCTTTTTGTGTCTACCAAATAATAAAAAATAATACATAGTAATTCGTTTCATTATCATAGTTTAACTAACCAAGACAAATAAATGGTAATTGTCTATTTTATTCTCTTGTCTATTCCATTCTTTCTTTAATCTATTACCACATACCAAACAGACCTTAAGTTTGACTTCATCTACAAAAATAAATATATATTAACTTCTTTAAAAAATCTTATATGGGTTAACAGATCAATACACTTTTTAAAGGCCGTGTTCGGATTGACCCATCTTTTAAATAGGCCTTTCTTTATTAAATCTATTACCATATACCAAAAAGATCTTAAGTTTGACTTCATCTACGAAAATAAATATATATTAACTTCTTTAAAAAATCTTATATGGGTTAACAAATCAATACACTTTTTAAAGGCTGTGTTCGGATTGACCCATCTTTTAAATAGGCCTTTCTTTCTTTAATCTATTACCACATGCCAAACAGATCTTAAGTTTGACTTCATCTACGAAAATAAATATATATTAACTTCTTTAAAAAAATCTTATATGGGTTAACAGATCAATACACTTTTTAAAGGCCGTGTTCGGATTGACCCATCTTTTAAATAGGCCTTTCTTTCTTTAATCTATTACCACATGCCAAATAGATCTTAAGTTTGACTTCATCTACGAAAATAAATATATATTAACTTCTTTAAAAAATCTTATATGGGTTAACAGATCAATACACTTTTTAAAGGCCGTGTTCGGATTGACCCATCTTTTAAATAGGCCTTTTTCAAGTTGACATATTTAAAAAAAAAACTGGTTGTATAAGCCGGAGCCAAAATATTTTTTTCTCATGTTTTGTCAAAAATTACCGCATCAAATCATGCACAGTGTAAATTGTGTTGTACGTATTTATCCTAAAAAATCTAGAAATAATTGTTTAAAAAAACTTCATTATTATCACAGCATTCATTTTAATTATTACTTTTACAACACAAGTTAACAATGTAACTACAAGTGTTGCTAAGTTTCTAACACAATGAATACCTGTAAACGTTGTATCTACAAATGTTGGCTTCAATTTATGATTGTGACGTATCCTAATAGGAAGCCACTTCTAGGTTTTCTAAAATTAAAAGAGTATTGATTTTCACATGATTTATGATCATATATATATACAGGTTGTAAATGGTATGGGATCGATTGTCGATCAGTGACGTGTAAATTGCAACCTCTACATAAAACAAAGGAAAAATACGATACATCAAGGAATACGACACCACAATAACTAGGTTCTAGGTTATCGAACTCATTAAAAAAATGAGTTGTGTTCGTATTTGCTTGTTTAATTTGTTTAATAAAAAAGTTGACATAGTAAAATTATTTATTTAAAGAACTCAACTCATCAATTGTTTATGACTCATTTAATCAATTTAAAATCACCCTCCAACTCGTTTAATACATTTACAACTTGATTATTACTCGTTAACAACACATCAATTTTTTTTTGATTTTTTCATATTAATGGTCTAAATGGTTCGTGTTAGGATACACGACAGTGTGACTGAATTAGGGTTAATCTTCTTAACACAAGTAAACTTGAGAGTAGTGTGCTTGGTTCAACAATTCAAACACTCTAAGGGGCTGTTAAGCAATTGCTGAACCATTAAGTGTTGAATCATAAAAAGGTCTGAATGGTTAAGAGAGTCTGAGCCAGTAAGATCTGAACAAGTTAAAGTCTGTTTGGTTGAACATCTGAATAGCTGTAAAAAATGACTATCTTACCCTCTAAACTATTTTATGCTGAATGAAATGTATCTGTTTGTTTAGAACTCCGAATGATAAATAAGTATAAGAAGAAAATACAAAACATCATAGAAAATCCAAATTACACATTATTACTTCAAAATCCAAGGAAACATATTAAAATCCAAATAGAAGTTAATACTTCACATACAAAATTAATTCTATTAATTTTAAATTAGTTGAGTAGCTATCTCGTCACGCAAAGTAGTCATATACTCAATGCCTTGTGAACCCCATTCTATGTCATGAACGAACTGGCCATCACTTTCTCCACTTTGTATATCAGAAAAGATAGTGTTCTCATCGTAGTCCATAAATAACTGATCATGAATATTGCATTTCCTTATAAAATTATGGACAGCGAAACAAGCAATCACTATGTCTCTTTGTATTGGAAAAGAAAAGGGAGCCATTTGCTTTAGAATTGGGAATCTAGCCTTCAAAACACCATGCGCGCGCTCAATAATATTTCTAAGTTGTACGTGAGCATGATTGAATTTTTCTTCCTTAGTTAACGCACGCTGCCGTCGAAAATCGGCTAACCAATACCTTGTATTACGATAGGGTGCCATAAATCCACGAGTGTTTGTGTATGCAGCGTCACAAAGGTAGTATTTATCTGTAACGTTGGTATCGAAACTATTACAAAAAAAAATAGTGTATTTAATAATAAAAGTTGAAGAATGATTAATAACCTGGTGGGGGGAAAGGAAAGCCGGAATTTGGGTTAAATGCAACTTCTTTTAAAACTCGTGAATCATGTGCAATGTGCAATGCCCTCGCATCCGGCCCATACAAATGTGAATATCATATCAAAATCACAAATTACTAAGACATTTTGAAAACATTCACCTTTTCCTCTTCCCCTATAACGAGTTTGTTGATCAGCAGGCACGACCGCATGTATAAGAGTTCCATCTAATGCACCTATTGCTCCAGGAAATATTTGTTTTAGATTTCTATGTCGCTCTGAGGTATTTACGAATTCATTAGAAGACGTTGGGATTATAACTTCTCTTGCGAAATTCATCATTGCATTTAGGACTTCATGAAAACATCTATGAATCGTTTCCATTGAGTGTTGAAACCTCCGTTTAACCACTCGAAAACGCTCATTATGTCCTATAACAATAAAAAACATAGCCACCTTTTCTTTCAAACTTATTGACCTACTACTTTGCAACCAATTTTTTTGCTTAAAATGATTGTATAATAGTACAAATGAATCATGTGAAAGGCGCATCATCTCATAGCATTGTGTAGAAGATCCATGCAACAATTCTTGCGTGTATGCATGACCGGTCAATGCCGAATTCAGGTCTCTTATCCTTTCAATTCTTCTTGAGGCTAACCCTAGCCAATGCCAACAAAGGAATATGAACACTAAAATCTCATCGTCCGAATCCATAAGCAACCTATCATAAAAATTACCAACATTTGCATAAAATCCACAAGATAACATCCAAATAATCCTAACATAAGATCAACATCACATTACAAAAATCCTACTTAACATAACATCATTACAAAAATCCTACATAACATAACATCCAAAGAGAATCCTACATAACATAACATCCAAAGAAAATCATACATAACATAACATAAAATCCACAAAAAAACATCCAAAAAAAAGCCTATCCATGACACATGATATTAAAACAATCCATACTTCGATCCCGCATTCTTAACCCATATCTCACAACCGTGTGACGAAAGTCGTAACCACACTTTCCTCAAATTGGCACTTTCACCAAAAAGCAAAAGCGCCGTTTGATATTTGGCATCAAGCTCTCCCCATCCCAATGTCTCCAACTTCTCCATACATGCATCCATATCATTAGAAAGATTGTGCTTTTCAATCAACATCTTTGCCACCTTGGTAATATGGTCCCCAACTTCTATTAGCTTTGAATTAAATGTTTCCTTAACTTTACGTTTTTCCCTAGACCGACCGGATGACTCCTCACTAACACCTTGAGTCGGGGGTTCCATTTGAGTGAATTCGAGATCCTAAATATCATTTAAATTTTTGTCAGACACTTCCTCATAAGGACGAGGAAGTGTAGAAGATGGCCCCCAACTGTCAAAGCCATTTAAAGTAGAGCCCTCAAAAAAAAACTGAATACAAAGCTCGGGGTAAAAAAGTGGCACACTTCTCAAAGATTCTACGACTTAGTTGGTCTGTGTGAAAAATATTATAAAATACTATAAGATTAATAGAAATGTAATAATATTTATTATTTATACAAAGGAAATACCTTCATCTCAATTTGCCATTCTTCTTCCGACAAGTTAAAACTGTTTGTTACGGGATCATAAACGTTGCCGGTTTTGTTTTTTAACTTTGACCAAGCAACAAATTTTGATTTAAAATAATCATAATGGTTCTTCATTTGTTTTTGATTCACAATGAAGTTGTGTTCTATTTTCAATTTCTCCGCTACATTCTTCCATGATATTGGTTTAAGGCTACTTCCTTGAAGTCCATAGAGTGTTATTTCATGAAGACATGCTTCAAGAAATGTTTTGTCAATACCATCGTGACTCCAACGCTTCCTACCCTTTTTTGTGCCATTTCTTTATGGGTCATTTCTTTTTGGGCCATTTCTAAAAACAAATTACCACAACGAAGGTAAACAACCAACAACTTAGGGGATTAGAACTAGAAGATAAAATTCTAGTGTAAAAAGTAATTTGTTCACAAGTTAGTGCAGTTAACATAAAAACAAAAATTAGTGTAGTCAACAATACAAAGAATAAGGTAACAATATATGATGTGTTAAAGGATGTCTAATTACATACAATAGACATGCAAGACTATTAGTATTCAATTAATAATAATAATAATACAACACATAAAACTCTAACTTATCACATATACTGTTTACATATTTATGACTTTGAAGTGTTGACTGATAAGGAAAAAAAAGGTCAACACTGACCCATGCTTCATCCTCAATGTGAATGAGGAATTGTGTATTTAAGGCCCTTTGTTTTGTAATTACTATTATATAATCTGTAGATCTAAGTCAATTGGTCTTTTTTTGTTGTCTTATAGTTTTGTCAATATGGTTTTTTTCAAAGTTTCGCCTGTTGCAACGCTCGAGACTGAAATTTTTATACATAAACCCGGGCAACGCGCGGGTTATGAAACCTAGTATGTTTATAATTATATACTTTTTAATTATTTTTAATAATACATACCAAGTTTCATAAGTAATAGATCAATCAAAAAGGGTGTAAACGAGCCGAGTCGAGCCTAGCCCGAGCTCGACTCGTTTTCACTTACAAGAGTTTGAGCTCAAGCTCGTATTCTTAAACGAGCCTAAGTTTGGGTCGAGCTCGTGTAGTCCCTTAAACGAGCCAATAATGAGTTTGGGCCATAAATTTAATAACAAACATTACAAACAAGTCCGATAAGGTTTGGTTCGGGTTTGGTGCGGATAGACTTGATTTTGTTGTTCGATTCGGTGTGGTTTGGGTTTAGAACGAGGAATAACTAAAGCTAAATAATAATTTTCAGTTCGATTTGGTGTGGTTCGGTTTTAGACGAGGCATAACCAAAACCTATCTTTTTGTTTTTCAGTTACAAACTTTGGAACGAGGCTAATCAAACTCAAATTCAAGCTCATGCTCGAATATAATACAACTATAAAACACATTTGCTTGATGATGTTACTAGACAATAGACGCATTCAAGAATAGGCTTTCAGAAAACATAATTGTTCATAGAGATATAGCACCTTGGAGAAGAAAAAAATACCTGGGTAGAGATCGATTAGGTTGCAGATCTGTTAGAGGACTGCTTGATTTGTGCTCTGGGAGGGAAGGAACGGCAACAGAGGTTGAGGTGGGAGAAATGGCTTATGAGGGTATATTAGGGTTATGTTGTTCCTCTTTTTCATTCAGGTTCAAAAAGTCACTGATCCAATAAGAGGTTTATTGTTCCATTCAGATGTAGTTTTGAAAACAACCAAACACCCTAATGTCTGTGCGATTCAGATGGTTGCATCTGAATGAGTCCATTAAGAGGTAAACAAACACACTCTAAATCAATCCAAACCAATAAATTATACAACAAGATACACTAGTGAAGGCAAACACAGTCATCCTACAGGGAGTTTAGTAACTAAAATGAGCCAAAAACATCAAGGTAGCTTTTGTAGATAGGAATGATAGAGGGATTGGAATGATTTATTGCATGTGAATGAAAAACATGGTGTTTAGTTGCTCAATGGAATGAAATCACCCATTACATATGAAATCTTATTCTACCAAAGTCATTCATTTCCACTCCCTTCTTTTTTTTTCATTTTAATTCATCTTTCACCAAACTTTCTCAACACCACCTAACAACAACAGCCACCAATACCAACACCAGATCGCCAACGTCACCATTGCCACCACCACCAGCGTTACCACCGCCGCCACCATTGTCGCCGTAACCACCACAACCATTTCCACCGTTTCCGCTTGACCACAACCGCCGCTGCCACTGTCGCTGCCTGACAACCACTACCTGACTGCCACCACTATCACCGCCATTCTACCATCGTCATCACCACCAATGTTACCACCGCTTGACCACCACCACCGTCTCCACCACCACCATCATTGTCGTCGTCAGAGCTACCACCACCGTCACCATTGCAATTTTCTTTACTTGGGTAAAAAAAATTGAGAGAAATATTGTTATTATTTCTATTTCATTCCTACATTTTTTAATACCAAACAACATAAAATAATAATTCATTTCATTCACATAGGTTAACGGTTAATCAAACAAGACAAAGAAATGGTAATGATTTATTTCATTCTCTTGTCTATAATGACGGACCCAGAATTTTATTTTATGGGGAGCTGAATTTTTTCCAAAGTCGGTTGCTTATCTCATAATGGCAAGCCAATTTCGAGCCGGGTCGGGTCACGTAATTAAAATAATAAAGCTAAATTAAATATCAATTATATTACAAAATTATATCAACCGCCATTAGATATAAATAACAAAAATACAATATTCGTACATTACTCTTAAGAAAACTAATTCTATAAACTATTACTTAACAAATACACACCAACACATGTAAGTTAAATATTAATTTGTTTAAATTGTCTTAGTTTTTCTTAAGATATAAATAAATAATAAAATTGAATAAAAATTTATAACATTTAACTTTATAAACTACAAAAGTTAAATTAAAGTAGCAAAAATGCCCGCGCGTTGCTGCGGGTTCGCACAAAGTATCCCTTCGTATTAGTTTGTAGTGCTTGGTGTGTGTGGTTGTGTGTAATGACTTATAAGTGCGAGTTCGTTGCCGCATGTGCAACTGGTTTGTTGGATGCTATTTTTTGTGCGAGGGTGCACACTAAAATATAATTGTATGCGTGCGCGCACACACACATATGTTGGGTAAAGATTCGATACAATAATGCCTTTACGTACAATAGGTACGCCTATCCATTTTTTCACAAAATCGATCCATGAATCACAACCAAACATCTCGGAATCGTCAATACATATCCAATTAATCATTGGTTCACCGAAAAAACAGTTTTGGATGGTTAATCGATCAATTTTTCTCTTTCTTCATGAAAACCGCTTTTTGAGCATTTTCTGAGCGTTTTAGGTTTTTGGCTGAGCGTTTTAGTTTTTTGTGAGCGCTTTCTGAGAGTTTTAAGTTTTTGCCTTTGTTTTTTTTTACCTTTGAGCGTCTCGCATAACTATCGTACGTTAAGACATTAGCGTAAAGTAACTGCATCCCACATATGTACACACACACACACATATATATATACACATACATACATATATATATATATATATTGGATACATCGTGTTTTGTGAAATATTTGTTAATAAAGTAGGTTTGTGGGTTTTGTGATTTTTAATCAACACAAAGGATTGGATGTGTGTTAACTTGAGGATTTAGAGTTCAAATTTAGAGTAAAATGCGGTTTTCGTCGTCGTGGTTTGTCTTAATTTGCGGTTTTAGTCTAATAGTTTCAAATTTGCGATTTTCGTCTTTGTGGTGTCATTTCACTTGCAATTAAACCCGATCCCACTAACCCCGTTAAGTCTGGTCCTTAAACCCATCAACACGCCCCTCACGTGAGGGGCGGTCTTGCCCTTTTTCTCCCCAAATAAAACCCAACCCTAATTCGCAAGCCCCTTTAACGATCAGACTTAACGGCGTTATTTTGGTTGTGTTAATTTCAAGTGAAATGAATCCACAAAGACAGAAATCACAAATTTGAAACTATTGAACTAAAACTGCATATTTGGACAAACCACGGAGACAAAAATGACAGTTTACTCTAAAATTTAATAAGGTGATGAAAGAAATGCTCAAATTAGAGCCACAAAGTTGTCGGTTATGGAATTGTAAAAAAGGTAAAGTTGTGACCATACGTGATTTGCTTGTGTACATGCATATTGGCGAATGTGTGTCTATATATATATATATATATATATATATATATGGTAGGGTTAATGTAAAAAACAATATTTTTGTGAGAAGAATAAGAATAGATCTAGGCCCTTGAATCTATGATCTAGTGGTTGAGATTGGTAATTTCTAAATAATTGTATTGTTTTCTATTTATATGGTATTTACATGGTATAATATCATATTTAGGTGGTTTGTTTTATTTTAAAGCTCTTCTCACACTTTTCACAAAACAATTGTTTTTTATTTGAACTCTTTTCTCTCTCTCTCTCTCTATATATATATATATATATGTGTGTGTGTGTGTATTTATGTATCGGATAGATGGTGTTATCAAGTGTTTGTTACTTAAGTTGCCAAAACAAAAAAAAAATATTAAATCCACACTTACACGTGCACGCCTCGATTGCTTCAAATGACATTTTAAGATCTACACACACGTTTAGAAATTGATATATATTATTAGTTATAGTATAAGTGCTGGCGCGCTGTAGCGGGGGGCGCGACGTGCATTTTGATCGGGCTTGATTAGACTCTTGTGACGTGTAAAGAAAACAAATGATCAATATAATTGAATAAGAAACGAAAGGATTTTGATCAATGTCTGATCTAACGATTTAAGTTTGAACAACGGATAACTGTATGGCGTTTTAAATGGGTGAGTTGGATCAGGTGTCACAACTGATGTTGGATTTAATTAGGTTGTGTATTATCAGCCAACCCATTTTTAGTTTTAAACATTTTATTCCTTCCATAAAAAATAGCCATTGTAATTGTATTGTGCGTACGAGTGTATGTCTAGTACGTTAATTCCATCCATTGTTGGCTCGTAAGTCAACTGTGTGTGATTACTCGGTTTGAAGTTGACGGTTTCATTATATATGCACACGATTTGTGTATATGAAAAGAGAAAAATCTACAAATAGAGAAATATGTAATATTAATACAACGTTAATCATGCATAACTGCCAAAAAAATGTATAGTACGAGTAATAATAACATCTTATCATAAAGATCTGCTTTTGCATTGTGAAATACACCCAAGTAGAGGTGTAATAGTTGGCTCATCCAACAACATGAAAAGCAATGAAGATGAATCTAGTGACAACAACAAGCATCTCATTAGCGCATGTAACATGCAAGATGTAGATATGTATATGAATATAGGCTTACTTTATTTAAGCTGAACCAACTTCAAGTGAGATGTGTAAATGACTCGTTTTTGTGTTGCATTGCCAAAAATGTTCCGACCTAGTTAATATGTTTGTTGACATACAAAACCATATGTATATGTGACCATCGTACACGTGCATTGTTTTATTTTTTTTGTCAAAAACAACGAAGGTTCAGCAATGACACTAAATGATGTTATTTTATGGTGTATAAGTAAGAACTTACGTGGCATCTTGCAGTTTCAATTCAAACATGCGTTGTTGTTTTATAAATTCCTCGACTATTATTTTACCTGCAACATCTATATAAGAAGCACGACATTTTATTTGTTAGATGTATGTGTGTTTATGTAGTGTGCATCTATGATAGCATATGTTTTAAATTATATTTCTGTCTGCGTACTGACAATTAGTTTGAGGTTCCTTCTTTCGTGGATGAGTTCCCTAATTGAATGAACCAACGAATATAGCTTAAACTCCTTTAGCATGTCGCATATGAAAGGAACAAGTTTCATTTGTTGACCGATAACAATTTTTAAACCACTGTCAATCATTAGGTTCTGTTCTATTTCTTGGTGTATAAGTAAGAACTTACGTGGCATCTTGAAGGAACAATTCAAACTTTCATTGTTTTTTTATAAATTCCTCGCGGCTATTATTTTTCCTAAAACATCTATATACGAAGCATGACATATTATTTGTTAGATGTATGTGTGTTTATGTAGTGTGCATCTATGATAGCATGTGTTTTATATTTCATTTATGTCTGCGTTCCAACAATTAGTTTGACGTTCCTTCTTTCATGGGTGAGTTCCCAAATAGAACAAATCGAAAAATATAGCTTAAACCTCTTTAGAATTTCACATATGAATGGAACAAGTTTAATTTGTTGACTGATAACAATTTTTAAACTACTGTAAATCATTAGGTATTGTTAATTCTTCGAAAAGTCCTCGTATTTAAAACTTTGACATGAACCTGTATAACAGAAACAATTTATGGAGGATTGTTTTTTAATGTATATGTGTAGTGATTGTTAGGAGATCATGGCAACGATATTCTGTCTCTGTGACTTAGATCAATTGTTAATGTGAACTTAGATCAAACAAAAAAATGATTAAAGGAAAATACACTTACGTATTAATCAATAAAGATAATATAAAAAAATTCGTTGTTGATATTGGCCATAAAGTGTACCCAAACAATTGTCACAATATATCTTATTTCACACTGTGTTAGAGACGAAAAATTGCCAACTGTGTAGTATGGCTCCATTTTCAGTTTGGCGATGTTGAAATTAAAATAAGATGTTATGGTTCAAATAAATATTGTATACATAATTTCAGCATTGTAAGGGATCAAAATCCATGTAGCCAACTATATTATTCAGATAAGAAGAAAGTACCATGTTGAGGCTTTGACAATCACAAGTTGTTTAACCCAAACTGAAAATAAATTGGATTATAAAGTTACAAATTACAAGTTCGGATGGTTAAAATAATACGCATGATAAAGCTACTAATTCCAATCTCGTACGATAAAATTCATAAAATAGACAATAAACGTACAAATTCTTACTATATTATTTAGATAAAAAGTAGATGATAGACTGTTTGACCACTCACAAGGTGTTTAATGCAAATTGTTGATGAATTGGGTGATAAAGTCATAATTCGATTTTCAGATGGCTAAAATAAAGTGGATGATAAAGCTATAAATTCCAGCTTATAAGTATGATAAAATTCATAAAAAGGACAATAGAGTTACAAAGTTTATGTTTTCATGAACTAAATAAAGAGGATGATAAAACTACAAATTAAAAGTTTGTACGAAAATAAAATCTTTATGGGGTTACTATAGTCTCGATGTAAACAATGGCTTGTTGTCCTTGATAGTATAACAAAGGATAGTATGATTTGTCAATATTCTTAGTTGTGTCTATCTTATTAGTAAATTCATCATATGAGACATCCATAAATTTATCGGTTGTGGTGATGTCGGCCTTCTAATATGTCGGCCTACAACCCCAAAACAATTTCGCTTTTTTCTTAATGGATGGATATTAGGGAACACGAGTGTTTTATATGTAAAACAAGTTATTGAATACTCATTTTTACATATAAAAAATTGTTTTTACATAATCATTTTTTTGTTTTTTTACATAAACACATTTGAAACCGTTTCAATAATAAAAAAAATAGGTGTAGAAAAAATAGTTAAAAATTAATTTGTTTTTACAAAAATAAATGATTTTTTAACTAAACGCCTTCCGCATGAAATTTTTTTTATTAGTTTTTACATGTAAAAGCAATGCTTAGGTTCCTGTGGTTTTTTAGAGCCCCCTCACACCTACAAATCTACAATAAGATTTGAACCCTTATAACTTGATTGTTGACAATCCACCAATGCCATTGAACCAAATGCCTATTTGACACAACCCAATTTTTATGGTAGATCTTTTCTTAGGTAGGTCAAGGTCTAAACTGCAAATCAAAATTCCCGATAACCGCAAACCCAAAAAAAATTTCTTAAGATTGTGTAAAGTCCATCTAAATGAATGCTTTTGTTTCAGCGCAAAGTTGAATCAAACTACTTGATGGATTAATGTGAATAGAATGGGGTTTTTCTTAGGTTATCGGCTATCAATTTAAAATGAAAGAAAGCTAGTGGGTCCTTTTTATACTTATTTCTTTCAAGTTCTATTCTTTTTTGATTGTTAGTAACTAAGATTAAAGTTGTGTCTGGTATTGAGTTTATGTATGCTTGTGTTTGTTTGGCGCATTAGGAACACCTACTATAAAAAATGAACATATATTTTTGCATACATTGGTGTTTGTTTGCGTATTCGGTTTAAGTTAAACAAAGAAGACAAGGTATTAACCATTGGGAGCTAGTTTTAAGTTGATTGTTTATTAGAAAAGAATTAAATATTTTTATCATAAATAGATCATATTTTATTATCTTGCATGTAAGTTAAAACTACATCATTGGCAGTGTTGGCTCTTGAAAGGTGAAGGAAGAGACCTAACAAAGAGTTTGTATTGTTTTTAATGATCATTTAAAGGGACAAATTAAGCAAGCTAACCAACCTTCAACCATCATTAGTGAAAGCTTCATCGGTTCATTGACTCATTTCAGGGTGAACCACACAACAAAAGTATACCAAAGCCTAGAAAATATCAATCATCAATCATGCCCAGTAAAATCCCACCGACAGCAAAGCTATAGGTAGGGTCTGGGGAGGGTGGGATGTAGGCACACCGTACCTCCATCCAAAGGAATGAAGAGGTGGCTTCCAGAGAGACCCTCGGCTCTAAGTACATGTATATGAAGCAAAATAAAGGAAATCAAAGTTTAACAGTTATATACAAACTACTACTAATTATAATAATATTAATAATAAGATCACAGTTTAACAGCTATATAAAAGCTAATAATAATTATAATAATAATAATAATATATGTAAGGGAAATACCATTATGGTATGCGACCTAAATAAGTTAAGTCTAAGCCCTAAGGTATTCAATTCTCTCTAGAAATCCTTAACTTTAATTCTACTTCTCCACGAATTCCTATCCTCAACCATGTCCTCGGAGAGGTTTAGGTCTATCAAATCATGCCTAATCCTCTCATCCCAAGTCAATTTCGGTCGTCCTCTACCCCTCCTCCCCTCTATAGTAATGTTTTCTACGGATCTAACAGGATTCGTCGTCTGTCTTCTCTTAACATGTCCAAACCATCTCAATCTCCACTCTCTTATCTTGTCTGCTATGTTCGCCACCCCTAATCTCTCGCGAAACACAACGATTCTTATTCGGTCTAGCCTTGTGTGCCCACACATCCAACGTAGCATTCTCATTTCTGCTACCTCCATCTTCCGCACTTGTGCCTTCTTGATGGCCCAACACTCTGTTCCATATAGCATTGCAGGTCTAACTGCCACCCTAGAAAATAATAATAACCAAATCTCTTGTTCTGATGTATTAAGTATGTTTAGTATACTACAAGAGAAGGGAAAGTTTCAAGCTTCATTGAACAACCTGTAGTAGTGATGAGAGCAAATAAATCTTTTTAGATTAAAACAAAGTTGCAACTGTCATAGAATAAAATTTTCAAGACACTCAGACCATAATAACACTACAATATTAACATAATAGAGAGAGCCAACCAATTTTGGCTACATACGTCATCACCCTACCTAAAAATATTAAAAACTAAAACTTAAAAACACCACTACTACAAACTACTAACAACATGATTAGAAAAAAAAACAAACTTTCACATCATAGCGTAACAATATGGACCTTTGCGTGACGACAATTAATATTGTGATTTAGAAAGATTAATTTTTTTAGAGCAAATGCAAGTTGCTAAGAGAATATACAAGAAAATAAATCTTTTTAAATTAAAACAAAGTTGCAACTGTCATAGAATAAAATTTTCAAGACACTCAGACCATAATAACACTACAATATTTACATAATAGAGAGAGCCAACCAATTTTGGTTACATACGTCATCACCCTACCTAAAAATATTAAAAACTAAAACATAAAAACACCTCTACTACAAACTACTAACAACATGATTAGAAAAAAAACAAACTTTCACATCATAGCGTAACAATATGGACCTTTGCGTGACGACAATTAATATTGTGATTTAGAAAGATTAATTTTTTTTTGAGCAAATGCAAGTTGCTAAGAGAATATACAAGAAACATGTAAATCATTAAATCATGTCAATGTCACAATCAATACCTATTTAGCCAGTTTTCTCAAAATAACAATGCATAAACATTTTACATCCAGAATAACAATACGCATGTAGGTCAACCACAATTGTTTACACTAATGTACCAAAATAACAATATATAAACATTATACATCCAGAATATGTTTACAATAAAATCACACGAAACTCATAAAATGAATATTACAAACCGATCTTCAACCTTCAAACATAAAAATTATTGCTTAAAGTGTGCTTAGTTTAGTCCGAACTTTACACTATCATCTTTTTTCTTAACCCAAATCATCTCAACTTTTCCTTATTACATCCTTCTAACCTTAAGAAATAGTGTATAGATGGTATGAGGTTGTCATTCATTGGTATGTATGTATGTATGTATGTATGTATGTTTATGTAATTGAGGCATAAGAATGCACTATATATAGGCTAACAAAGTTATAGAAGCATAATGACACATGGAAGTTAAGAATGTGGATAGTCACCATAATAATGATAATAATAGTCTATAATAATAACACATGTAATATGTATATAATTTAATGTATGTTAAAAACTTTTTGCATGCCCCAAAGGATACAAGAGGAAATACACAAAACATAATGCTTTAAAAACTTGTACAAGACGCTTGAAGCACGAAACGATGAAATGACAAATTACTTTTTATGCCCTATTATGAAATGTCTGTTTTGTCCTTGCCATCTAATTATGAAATTACCATATATGCCCATCACTCTTCCTTTATATATAATATAGATAAAGGTACAAATTAATTCATTAAGATACAACTTAAAACCAAAAATTATTGTATTTAATTAACATATGAATATTTAAATAAAAATAAAAAGTTAAAGAAAACCGTAAGTTTTTAATTTTACCATTTTAATGGTTATAAAGTGCAAACTATAAAAACTATGAGCACATTTTCAAATTTTTAATGATAGGAATCAAAAAGTACACGTATTAAATGAAAATAAATTAAAAGTAATAAATCAACTCCATCTTTCTCTTTCATCTCTTCCTCATGTTCCACCAAACAGAAGTTGCAGACCCTTGTTATAGACATTAACCGGTCGGAAAAAATTCTGAAATTTATATTTTTGTCGTCTCTTTTCACCCAGATCCTCTAGTAGTCGTTTATGGAGGGCGGTGTCGAAATTTTATGAGGGGTGGTGTCAATAAATCGCATATATACTTGAAGAAGATAAAATTTTAAGATGGGCGGGTGGCCCCATTCTCCACATACTAGGTCCGCCCATGCTTGTCCATTTCATTTCTTCTCTCATTCTATTCCCTTTTCATTATATTACCTCTAACCAAATATACCCGAAAATTATCAAAATCACCACAACAACAATCAAGATACATACACAATTATTCAATAAAAAATTACAAGTGACATGACAAAGTTATGTAATGGGTTATAACAATCAGGACATGTGTTTTTATATATTTATAATAAAAATGTTATAAACTTTGGGGACATTATTGTACGAGTAGAGAGGTGGTTCGGTGACCTGTGGATAGTGTAAAAATCGGGGCCCTTTAGAAAATACACAAAAAATAGTACAGCTTTATGGCAGGTTGATAGCGTGTTATGAGGAATCTTGTGCCCGTGGTGGAGTGGGTGTGGTGTGGTGTGGTGTGGTGTCTTTGCAAACTTCAATGGTGGAATAAAGCTCACTCTCCTCTTTTAAATAAAATGGCAAAATGCATATACAATGACATCTCTCATTCACATGCATGCATGATCTATATATATATATATATATAGGGTGGGATCTAGAGAGAACTCATTTTAAAGAGAGAACTAGAGAACTACTAAAGACTTATTTTTAACTATTTTTAAAAAAATATTTTGTGATTTTTTTTTCTTTCCTCCTAATAAGACGATATTGATACTAAAAAAAAAAAAAAAAAAACCTTGTTGATGTAGTACTGTAGTGCATATGTGCACTAATGCCTATTTCATATATACAATAGTGTTTTATTGCATATAATACAACACAATTGCATTATCCAATACACACTATTAAATATATGCAAATAGGGCACTAATAATTGTATGCAAAACACATTATCGCATATATGTAATACAACACTAATGCACATATGCACTATATCGATTTTTTTTTAATTTTTGTATATAATATAACACTATTACAAATAAACAATACAAACAACTATATATATGCTATTCAATACTATTTCAAATTTCAAAATGAACACTATTGCACATATGCATTATAAAAAAAGTCGGAGTATTACATATATGCATTACTCGTTAATTTTTTTATTTTTTTTATTTTTTTATTTTTTTGTGGTGAAGAATAACAACATATAAGAAGGATGAAAGAAAAAAATTTTAAAAATATTTTTTTTAATTAAATTAAAAATACTTCATTATTAGTTCTCTAGTTCTCTCCATAAAATGGAGTTCTCTCATGATCATCTCCCTATATATATATATATATATATATATATATCAAAATACCACAAGAAAACGAACTTTCAATCACTTGGCTAGAAACGCGTCTGTTACACGAGTTAAATAAAAAAATATTAAGTAAAATATTAGTGGTTAGTAATAAAAATTTATAAATTTAGAAAAAGAAGTAGAAAACAAACTTATTTATAAGATACTAGTTTTTATCCCTCGTATTACGGGGGTTGTTTCATATTATTTCTTTTCAATATTTATTTATTTTTTGAACTTTTATCTTTTTTATTGTATGAAAGTTAATAATATACTTATGGTTTGATGATAAATTGTTTCACAAATAAATGAGATGTTATAAACCGGTTTAAAGGCTATATGGGTTTGATGAGACCAAAGAACCGTTTATTTTTTTTACTACGAATTGGTTTTTCAATTATAAATAATATATAATTTTTTTAAAATAAGTCATATATTAATTTTTAATATATCTCTACTTTATAGGATTATTATAAAAAATATTTGGTGAGATTAGTTTTTAATTCAATGAGATGTTATAACCCGTTTAAGAAATATATGGGTTTGATAAGACCCATACTCGTGAATTCTGGTCAAATGCATGAGAAACCTCCATTTAAAAATCAAGCAAATCTGGTGACTCCAAAAAAGAGGGAGAGCGACCGCATCGCAACACATTTAATTTTTGGGTTTTCGTTTATATATATTATAGATTTATGTTGTTAGGAACCTAGCACATAGAAGCAAATCCCCACATCCTATAGCACGAATGTACAAGTGTTGTCTCACATTTACGTCCTATGATTGAAAAAAGAATTGTATGGAAATCAACATATGCATATTTTTACGTAGATATCTACTAATACTATTAAAACAAGACGAATTCACACACCTTTCTTTTAAAATGTTTATAATTTAACAACTCAACTATGATAAATTGATGTTAGCTTCTTTTTTTCTTTAATTGGTATAGATTCATAACCTTCCATTATGATTTCTTTTAAAAAACAAATACAAATTATTCTTACTAATATATGTATTTTAGGAAATTATTTAAAAGCCATGGGTCCAAATACTTTTGAATTAATGAAGCAATCAAGGAAATGGACTAAATTGATTTATCACGGACTTCTAAATTTGTTGAGACTAAAACTACAGCTGCTACTGTTGTTGCTGAGGAACACGTTATTCCTGTTCATAGGCAAGTCTGACAGTTCTCAATCTCAACCTTTGGAGACATAACACCAAGTGCAACAATCTGTACCTACTACTGAACAGCGTGAAGCGTTCGAGACTTTCAAAGAGAAGCTCCTGTCAACTGCGTTGAAACCTCCTCAACAAGTTGTTGTGATAAATGATGATGATGATGTTGAGATTTAGCCAGCTACCGATCTTATCCCACGTAAATGTCGAAAGAAAGATCCAAGACCTGGTGTGCTGGCAAGTGATCTTGTGCAAACCGTTCAACCGACACCTACTGAGCCTATTGTTGAGACTCAATCTGAACAAGGCCCATCTGTTGAAGCCCAACATGCTCGAAATCAAGATGATGATGACATACTACAAGTATCCAGTTAACTACTGAACCCTTTGGATCATCTGATCCGATTGGTCAAGAAAGCTCTAGTTCCTCTTAAAAGATTGCACACATTCTTTCTATGCAAGACAAGTTCTTACAAGCCAAGGGTAAAAGGATTTCTTTAGAACCCAAACCCGTTGATGTCCATGCTTTGCAACGCAGGGTCTTTGTGCTCGAACAAGACTCTGTGGTTAAAGATGTCTATATTCAAGAGCTTGAAGCCAACAACACCGACAAAAACTCCAATTCAAGAACTTCAGGCTAGCATGGGTGGTCATATTGCTCTATACTTTGATCTACAACAAAAACTCATTAAACGATTTGGAGATGAGTTTAAGGGAGCGGATGATAGCGGTGATAAAACTGTTGGTGGTGAGAAAGGTGTTCCTGATGATAGCGGTTCCCGTTTGCATCATGCTTCAAATATTGATACTTCTGCGCAACTGGAGAAATACTTAACTGCTCCACCTAAGACCGCTGGACAAATAGAAAGAATAAAAAAGAAGATGTTGATCATGAAAATCTCCAACCAGAATGTTGTATCTTCAGATCATGAGGACAAATTTGTGGTGGAACTCCAAAAGGGGTTCTCCGATAAATATAGTGATCGTTCAGGAGTTGTTTCGTGGGGGTATGATATCGGAAAGAGATGTGGTGTGTCAAACGTAAGTCTGGGAACATAGAATACTATAAGAAGATGAAAGATTTTGGTTCGTTGACAAAGGTTGATTTAAGTGATTTCATACAAGCTCCTTTTCACAATCCAAATCATGATCCAAAGGCCACCAATTTCTGGAACTTTTTGAGCAACCAGGTGGAGAAAGGGTTCCCCAATATGCCCACTGCTGATTCCTTTGTCAAGAAAGTGAAAGGGTTCGTGATCCTTATACTAACAAGCCGATGCTGAACATTATGTGGCCTCTAACTGCCAAAGTGAAATTCATTCCGATCACCAAGAGATTTTCTAAAGGTGCATTTGATGAAATGAAGTTTTGGATTTATGATGGTAAGACTGCTACAGTGATTATACGGCTAAGGAAGGGTCAGTACTGTATCGTTGATCCACGAGACCTTCTCAAGTTCGGAGAAAAAGACATCAAGACTCTTAGCGGCTTTCAGATTATGGCTGAACCACTTTATGAGCCAACTGCTAAAGAGTATACAGGTATATTGGATCGATCATTCGTACGGGTTTATGGTCAGGTGCTTACAGAGAGGCAAATGCTGGCGTTATGGAGCACGAATGAAGATCAAGCTATAAACCAAGGGGGGATTATTGGGATAGGCTTTATGGTTTATACTTGATCTAATTGGGCTTGGGTTTTGTTTAGTGTTACATCGAAAACACTTTTCGGTGGGCTTTTGTGTAGGCTTGGGCTATAGGTGTTTGGTGCTATATAAACATTGTAACTAGGTCATTATAGGTTGTCGATCATTAGTGAACTGAGAAGGGTTACATAGTCTCTTATTCTTATCATATTATAATCCTTGTTAAGGACTTAAGCACCCGACGTTAATATAACGTGTGTTTTGAAGTCCATCGTGTGTTGATTTGTGTTTGTTCGTGTTTGTCTTAAATCAATTCATTGTTAGTTTCCATCTAATAATGAGTTTATTGATATCACATTGAAATATCCTTGATTTGGGACTTACACTGCCCCGGCTAAATTTTGATCCAGCGTATCTACAAAACGAAGAACCGGATCATGAAGCAGGGGTAGAGAGTATCAAGAACACACTTTCGTCAATACATAACCATAATCAAGAGAAAAGTGTTTTTTCGAAGCTTATGTCTGATTTTCTAGGCAAATAAATTAAGAAAGAGCCTGAGAAACGAGAAGACCCTAAAGGGCGTCCCAAAAAACAGGATCCTCCGAGACATAGCTTCTACACCCCATCCTCTTCACTGGTGCTCACACACGAAACCCCCACCCATTCGCTGTCTCATTCGATGTCCCAGTCTCAGTCATGCTTTAAAATTCTGAGCACGTGTCCTAAGACATTGAAACGTTCTTCTATTAAGAAGCTGTCGGGACTTCACCTCGGGTTTCCTTTAATGGATTCTCCCGGCCAAGTACCAGAGATAGAAAGGTTTAAGAGCGTTATTCCCTTTTGGGAACACCCGTTCATCTCAGACATCAAAGACGTAAGCCCAGACGGTAATTGCGGATTTTGAACAGTCGCTGTGGGTTTGGGGTTATATCAGAAAAACTGGGCTGATGTTCGGCAAACATTGATAAATGAGATGAATACGAACGAAGCGTTCTGGAGGTTACATTTCAACAGAGAGAATGACAATCGTTATGATATGTGGCATAGCAAACGAGACTGGTTCAATACGGTTAGACCGGCACCAGAGAGTCGTTGGTTCCACCTACCCCCTCATGGACACTTGGTTACTCAGACATATTGGTGTGTTCTAGTCAATCTACATGGCATTGACAGTCAATCCTATTTCCCGACGAGAGACAGTCCTAACTAGCTGTCTAATATTCCGATTCTAGCCATCGTTATTTTTGGAGGTAATCACTGGATCCATGTAAAATTGGAAGGGGATTTCCCAATGCCATGGCCAGTAAGTAATTATGCAATATACGCACAACCAGATGCACTAGAATGGGAAAAAGTTTTTGAAGACCGCCTAAACGAGTATACGAACATAAGTCAAACTTGGCACGTCCCCGCTACACAATTTTATATAGATTGACATATTTTTGCATAAAAATTTGTAATATTAGTAATAATATCATTTGTAAAAATGCTCGGGCCTACATGCAATAATTTAAAAGTGACAATATCTATTAATTAAAATTAAGTATTCAAATAAAATCCAACAAAAGTCAAGTAACAAAGTACAAATCATTTATAACAAAAAAATAAGTTCAAAATCTAAGTCTTGATATATTATGTCTTGATAATATTCTTCTAACATAAGCAGCATTAAATCTTCACCAATCATGCAATCAATTCATTCTAAAACATGTTATAAAATAGATATATTTTGTCAATACTAGGTTGAGTGAGTAAACACCAGTTAATTCAATACAATACTATATGAGAAAAATAAGCAACATGTCCTTATGAGATATACAATCAAGTCATAGCATGTAATATTGTAAGCAATTAATGATGTGCAGGCTAAATCGTTGCTATGTGAATCAGGCGTTGGTTACCATAATGGAGTTGTCGGTGAAACCATTGTCATGCGATCGAACGTTGGCCACGGTGACAGTCGTATGATCATACTAATATGTGAATATGATGGACCTCTCTGAATGCATTGAAATAAACAAGTAACAAATAGCAATTTAGGCAATTAACTGACAGCACACAAGGTTAACAGTTGCTAATGTGAATACTAGTAGTACGTAAATAATATTAATACGCATATGTCCCCAAAAGTTTGGAAAATAAGTAAAAGAAGGGGAGTGATTACTCACCTTATAAAATAAGAGAAATGAGTGCAACAAAATGGTAATGTATAAATGTCACACTAGTCGAGATATATCAACGGATAACCTAAAGTAAGATAATAACGAAGAAATAACTATGGAGTAATGACAGGATTATTAGATTAATAAAGCTTTTGAGATTGAATTGATATTTGAAAGTTAAAATAATTTATTAAATTTTTTATTATGAATAAATATTACCTTTAAATTAACACCGTAAATAATAAATAATAATATTTATATAAAATATAATCGTTTATAAAATATTTGTACCAATAATTATATTTTCATATATAATATACTTTGTAAAGATATATTTTAAACTAAAGACTTCATAGTTTTTATTATTAAAGAAAACTTTATCGTTTTAATACTTATTATTTATATATATATACATATATATAGTTTTATATATATACATACATATAGATTAACAAAGGTGCGGAAAATCGGCTAACTAACAAGCTAGTTATGATAAAATAATAACAAATTATTATTTGTATATTAATTATAATATGCTTTATGTATTAAAAATGCTTAAAAACTAATTAACCCAGAAAAAAACCCTACAAAAACAAACTTGGGGGGGGGGGGGGTTTCGAACCCGCGCCCCCAGCGTCCAGTGCCTTAGCTATTGCACCAGCCAACTGGGCTGGTGACTAACTCAATTATGGAACTAAAACAGAAGATTAAATACACATTGTCCAAATTTCTCAAAACTATTATGAACCCTGGAATCATAATAAGCCAATTCGTAAAGTGTTTGGCCTATTAACCATAGGGTTAATGTTTATGCGGTAACGACGAAACAGAAACATAAAAGATTTACCTCATACGATGTTCAATTGATTGTTAATTGTATCGTATTATTGATGACACAAACACGATTACGAATAGTACTTCCTGGCTATGAAAACGTAATTAACTCGAGGGTTTTAGTTGACGATGCAGGTATGATTGTGCAGAGTCGAGTAACTGAATTAAAATGATCTTTAAATGTATAACCCAAATACGGTTAAGACGGTTAGTATATTAATCAATACGTATCAAAAAGATCATTGTTTCCTAATTCACTTCGTCAGTGAGACCGATTAGGCAAGAATAATTACATGAATTGTTCAATTCCAAGATTCCAACGACAATTGTGACACGTGATAGCTAAACAGATTGCGGATTTGTGAATTGGGTATGATATACGGGTACGGGTAAAGGGTTAACGGGTTAAGTGTGATAATTATGGCAGATTTTGATATTTGGTCCCTCAAGTTTAGATATGGATACAAAAATGGGTTAAAGTATAGTTTAGGGTTAAAAATGCACATCAATGAAAGTTGTTTACATATATTAAATAAATATAATAAACAAATAATAATAATAACTCGATAAATCCGGTATTTTATTGATAAAATTTCACAAACATAAAAACGGGTCGGGTAACGGCTAACCGAACATTAAACGAAAAATCCGAATTGTTTTAGTATCCCTTACTATTGGGAATTCAGTCCCGAAAATAAAGAATACAAAATCCATTTTATTTTGAGGAAAAGGGAAATTTTAAAATATAATTTAAAACTAATCATAAAATGGAACTTGAATAGTTGAAGCAACGCTTCAAATTAAAATCCGATAAAGGCACTTCTGTATAAGATGTGTTATCGGCGTATCCACCGTGTCCTTATTATCTTTACATTTGTACCGTTATCTCAACTACTTTCGATTCTATATTATGACACACAATATTCGTATTTATGATTTCCATGCGAGGACTTGGATAATTACGTGTCGACCGTAATTACTTAGGTCGCCGGATGGTCCACATAAATCGTCAATTCGTGTGAGTTACAAAACATTTGAAAGACATGATTTTGAGGAAACCAATGTTTTAAGAAGTTTTAACTATATACTAGAAAATCACCAATGTCTAAAACATTTCAACAATTGATGTGGACTTAACTAAATAATGAAATTTCTAAAACACTTTTTAATGTAAAAATATAAATCTTGAAAATCTAAAGGAATAAATCAATAAGAGTTGAGATTATAAAAATGGATTTGTGATGAATGAGAATAAGAAGATAAGATGGGGGCATACTATAATAAACAATTTACTTAAATAAAATATCTTTATTCATGAGATAAGATATGCAAATGACAAATTATTCAAACAGAAGTAATTTAATGTCATAAAGAGTCGTTGCAATCCATAATTAGGAAAAGACAAAATAAATTATGATAGAATGAGGAAAATTAACAAAAGTCTTCAAAGTCCATGAGTAGCTTAATTGGCTTGACTTGAAGCATCTTGAGGAGTTGCATTCATAAGACCTGGAACAGTCGAGGCAGGTTGGCTTGAAATAGCTTGATTAGGTTGAGCTTGGAGGGGTTGCACGACTGGGGCTTGATTAGAGTATGATTGGTAAACTTGATCTTATGGGTATGGAATTTGATAAGTTTGGGTTAAGTAAGAATGATCTTGATTGACAAGAGGAGGTTGAAGGATGTGGGTTTTTAGGGTTGAACTTGGTGAGCATGAGTAGTGTAGTAGGGTGTAGTCATAACTTGAGCTTAATGAACATGGATAAATTGAGGGCACATATTACGGAGATGATTTGGGTCTCCACAATGGTAACAAGCATGGGTATTGGGAACACCAGGTTGAGCATGAGGGATAGACTGTTATGGGACGGCTTGTGCATTAGGTGGGGTACGACAAGTTTTAGCAAGGTGGCCATAACGATTGATTGGGTGCATAGTCGGAAAGGGGATTGAGTTGGGTGATGATGGTTACATTCAGCACATAAAGGGTGAGGTCCTACGTAGGCTATTTTGTACGGGGCAATTTGGTTTGGTTAGGAGGAGGTTGGTCATTGGATTGGTTAACGACATAGTTTTGGTGATTGGCCTTAAGCTTGTTGTTGTGGTTGTTGTTGCGGTGATTGTTGTTGTTTGAAGCAGATTTGGGTTCGGATTTAGCATCAGGGGATGAGTCGGTTTCGGTCTTGTCGGGATTAGGCTTGGAATCATTTTGGGACAAGGGTCCATCCCTAACATGACAGTCGGTGAGGGAAACAGCTAGGTCCATAGCCTCACTGATGGTTAAGGGGTCACGACTCACCTCAGCATCACAGAAAATGTTAGGTAAACCGCGAATGTATTTCTGAATGTCGTGGTTCTCGAAGGTTACAAGGTGGGTACGATACGTCTAAGTTCATGGAAACGGTTTGAATAGGTAGAGTTATCCCCACCAATTTTCTTGAGCTCCCAAAATTCAGTTTCAAGCCTTTGCAGTTTATGTTAGGGGAAAAACTCTTTCTTTATGGCCTCCTTGAGATCATCCCAAGGCATGGCCAAAACCAACTCATTTCCTTGGTCGGCTTTGAAAGCATTCCACCAAGTGATAGCTCGATCCTTGAAAACGCTCAAGGCGAACTTAGTCCATTTGGCATCCGGACATTCACAGTGGATGAACTTGATCTCCATCTTCTCGAACCATTGCAGAAGTTTGGTGGCATTTTCCTCACCATGAAACATGGTAGTTTTGGTGCTCAGGAAGTTCTTAATGTCATAGTTGTTCGGAGGAACAGATGTCGCAGAACCATTCGAGTTGAGGTTTTGGATTTGGGCTATGATAGTGGGCATGGCGGCAACAAACTCTTTGGTGATCCTAGCAGCCAGATGGTGGTCGTGAGAACTAGATGAACGTTGATGACGACAGTGGTTTTTTAATGAAAAAATTCTATGAGGAATAAATATAAAATATTGTAAGATAAAAGGTAAATTGAATAAATATTTATGAGATGACGTAATTAATGCGATCAATGTGAGATAACTAGATGAGGAGATGATGTCAGTTTAAAAGTTAAAATTTATTTGATTAAGTTAACTTAACAAACAACTAATGAAACATAATTTGTGTGCTGGCCTCCCATGAGCTTTTCATGGCAGTTTGAATGGCTCAACAAACTAGCGAATAGAAGTAATTGAGTTGGACGGCCCATGAGCGTTACATGGCATTTTAACTGTACCAACTAATTAACAAATTATCAATGCAAGAGAGTTGGATGACCCATGAGCGTTGCATGGCATTTTAACTATACCAACTAAATAACGAACTAACGAGATAAAAGTGTGAGTAATTGGAGTATCCCGTGAATCACCACGTATGATTAACTCCAACAAAAACATAATGTTTAAAATAAGTTGAGAAATGGATAGTAGGAGTGCCCATGGGTTCCATGGATTTTTCACCCAACTAACCATTTAAAATAAGATAACACAATAATAAAAAATTACCGAATTTAGCAACGAATCACCGTGAATTCGGTTTAAAAAAAAGTTGCATAAGCTAATGCGGTTACGTTTGACAACCTATGGTGTCGGTCGTATGACAGTTGTGTCCCGCTTTAGCCTATAAGATCGAGTGCCGTGGTCAGGTTATCCTCCAGGTAATGAATAACGTCTTACCTTGGGTTCTCGGAACCGGTTTGCCAAGACCCTACTCACAGTTCTCTCCCCCTTCCAGTTACTACAGGACTTGTCACACGACCTAGCCCGTGAGAGAATAAAAACAACACTAGGGAATTCTTAAGAAACTTTCCAAAATAAAATTCAATCTATTTGATATAAATTAATTAAGAAAAATAATTTTGAGATTGAGGCATAGCCTCGGAGTTGTGTGTGTGTGTGTGCATGAAAATATAGTAATAAAAAATAATTAAATAATTAACTAGGAAAGCTATAAACAAATAATTAGAACACGTAAGGCAACAAGATAAGCACGTATGAGGCTCCTAAGCATGTTACTAAGGCACCACTAACGACATATATTAAACCTTCGGCTCTGATACCAATTTGTCACACCCCATCCTATGGCGGATATGTCGGGAAGCGAACTGATTGTTCACAGTTGTCAAAATACTATTATACAATAATTTAAAACTGACAATATCTATTAATTTAAATTAAATATTCAAATAAAACCCAACATATGTCAAGCAACAAAGTACAAATCATTTAAAACAAAACAAATAAGTTCTAAATAAAAGTCTTGATATATTGTGTCTTGATAATATTCTTCTAACATAAGAAGCATTAAATCTTCACCAATCATGCAATCAATTCATTCTAAAACATGCATATGCAATGAGCGGGCTAAACCGTTGCCATGCGAATCGGCGTTGGTTACCATAATGGAGTTGTCGGTGAAACCATTGTCATGCGATCGAATGTCGGCCACTACGACAGTCGTATGATCATACAAACATGTGAATATGATGGACCTCTCCGAATGCGTTCAAATATACAAGTAACAAATTACAATTTAGGTAATTAACTGATAGCACACAAGGTTAATAGTTGCTAATGTGAATACTAGTAGTATGTAAATAATATAAATACGCATATGTCCCCAAAACTTTGAGAAACAATTAAAGAATGGGAGTGATTACTCACCTTATCAAATAAGAGAAATGAGTGCGACAAGAACGTAATGAATAAACGTCACGTTCGTCGAGATATATCAACGGACAACCCTAAATAAGAGTAATAATGAAGAAATAACTATGGAGTAATGACAGGATTCTTAGATTAATAGAGCTTTTGAGATTGAATGGGTATTTGGAAGTAAAAATAATTTATTAAATTTTATTATTATTATAAAGATTACTTTTAAATTAATACCGTAAATAATAAATAATAATATTTATATAATATATAATCGTTTATAAAATACTTGTACCAATAATTATATTTTTATATATAATATACTTTGTAAAGATTTATTTTAAATTAAAGACTTCATAATTTTTATTATTAAAGAAAAGTTTATTGTTTTAATAATTATTATTTACACACACATATATATACATATACGTACATATAGTATTAACAAAGGAGCGAAAATCGGCTAACTAACAAGCCGGTTATGATAAAATATTAACAAATTATTATTTGTATATTGATTATAATATGCTTTATGTATTGAAAATGCTTAAAAACTAATGAACCCAAAAAATATACCTACAAAAACAGGCTTGGGGGGAGGGGGTTCGAACCCGCGCCCCCCAGCGTCAAGTTCCTTAGCCAATATTACACCAGCCAACTGGGCTAATGACTAATTCAATTATGGAATGAAAACAGAAGATTAAATACACACTACCCAAATTTCCCAAAACAATTATGAACCATAGAATCATAATAAGCCAATCCGTAAAGTGTTTGGCCTATTAGCCATAGGGTTAATGTTTATGGGGGTATCGACGAAACAGAAACAAAAACGATTTACCTCGTACGATGTTCAATTGATTGTTAATTGGATCGTATTACGGACGACATAAACACGATTACGAACAGTACTTGCAGGCTATGAAAATGTAATTAACTATAGGGTTTTAGTTGACGATGCAGGTATGATTGTGCAGATGCAAGTAATTGAATTAAAACATCTCTAAATGTATAATACCCAACTTAGGTTAAACGTTTAGTATAATAATCAATACGTATAAAAAAGAACATTGTTTCCTAATTCACTTTATCAGTGAGGCCGATTAGGCAAGAATAATGATAAGAATTATTCAATTCCAAGATTCCAACGACAATTGTGGCACAAGATAGCTAAACGGGTTGCGAATTGGGTAAGATATACGGGTTCGAGTAAAAGGGTTAATGGGTTAAGTGTAATAATTATGGCAGATTTTGTTATTTAGCCCCTCATGTTTAGATATGGATACAAAAATGGTTAAAGTATAGTTTAGGGTTAAAAATACACATCAATGAAAGTTGTTTACATATAAATAAATATAATAAACAAATAATAATAAGATAATAATAATAAATCGATAAATGAGGTATTTTATTGATAAAATTTCTCGAACATAAAAACGGGTCGGGAAACGGCTAAGCGAACATTAAACGAAAAATCCGAATGGTTACAAAAGGGGTTATATACGTCGCGTATAGCACTATACGCCGCTTATATAGCCCCCCCCCCCCCTTTGGATCTGCACACACAACAAACATACACACAGACACCCAAATCTCCCATCTGGATCCACATCAAGATTTGTAGACAAACACGAGCCTCAAACGCCGTTCATTGACGTGAGGGCGAAGACTCACTCAAAAATAAACCGATTACAACTATTAGATAGCGATAAGCGGGTATCAAACACAGGAAGCTTGTGAAAATTGTGTTACCAAGTAGTTATGTAATTTATCTAAATTAAACTAAGTGCAAAAAGTAAATTCAGAGATTTGGTTGTTTGGTTTTGATAACAAAAATAAATAAAGCAATAAACGAGTTTTAATCAATATGCGAAAATAAGCGTTCCCTCGGTTTCAGATTTCTATGAATGTTACGGTTAATGTTTAACTGAGATGAACAATATGTAAAGTTCGTGTTTATGTAAACGAATGCGATAAATGAAGATCAAGTACTTGGATTATACAACGCAAGGTGATCAATCAAAAACCAATTAGTTTATCTAACCCTAAATCCCTCCCGATTAATCTCGATTACTTAAAGAACCAAGAACTGACGGTTTAGAACACAAAATCGATAAACTAATAATCTATCAATCAATACATCAACACCATAATAATTTAATCAATATGATCAAACTAATACCTCAGAAATTGTCTAAACATTCAACCAAACAAACATAAGAAACCTTACAATCCGAGGGAAAACACAAAGGAATTTAGCCGAGCATGATTCGGTTCGTCATCCCTTCGATTATGATTGTCATACAAATTGAAAACAAGTGTTTTATGATTACCACACTCACAATTGATCAAGAAGCTCTCAAAATCACCCTAGGGTCGTCCTTAGATGAAAAGATATGATAAAGATATGAAAAGCCGTCCAAAAATACATGTTATATGGCAGTTACAACTTGCAGCGAGGTGTCCACCGTAAGCTACGGTGGCTTTAAAAGTCCTACGGTGGCCACAAACTGCCTTACGGCAGCTATATTTCTCCAGCCCCCACCGTATCTTACGGTGGGTACCGTAAGCTACGGTGGTCTTCACCACCAATTTCATTTTCTTGTTTTTGCCATAATTTCCTCATTCTAAGTCCGTTTTCTTCACCGTTTTCGCCCACGCTCTCGTAATTCCATCTTCTATCTTCTCATACCTGCCATTATACTACTAAACGTAGTTATCTAATTGAACAAAATAAACAGATTAAACGTGTGAATATTAACGAACTTAAACCACTTAAGGGTTGTCCCAAAGACCACCCGTCGCATTCCCACACTTACTCGTTGCTTGCCCTCAAGCAACACATCAATAAACAATTTTCTATTACATTCAACTTGTATCTACCAATCTTACCACAAATCCGGTTCGGTTAAGGTCCCAAGTCATACCCTATTCCCTTATTTTATCGGGTGCACTAGTTCACTTGATGTTTCATTTAAACCGAAATTTTCTAACCAACCTAACATGCTTTCGGTTTTTACCTATACATAACACGCGTTTACACATTAACTTTTACTTGGAGATCATCCATACATTTCATATTTAATCAATTCTCCTCGCATACGCTTGTACAATCATCAAATCTCCACATATGTAAATGCATTTGACATGAATACAAATCAAGATGGTCTTAAACGGGTTGTAATGGGGCCAAGTTTAAGGGTATGGAAGGTAATATTGAAAGTAGCTCAAGCGATCCGATCCAACTTATTACAAACAATACTAAATAAATAATAAAATAAACAACTATAAACATCACTAACTTCTCTTTTTCTTTTCTTTTTCTCTTTTTAAATAATACTTAGAACTATGCATACATAAACATTGCAACTCTAATACAAACCCTTTTTTTATTTTTTTTCAAACTAATATAATACTTGAACATTACATACTAGCATGATAAACATAATGCTTCACATCTCTAACTGATAAATATTAAAACAATTACATAGAAACCTATTAAGTCGGATCGTTTCGCAAAATAATACCGGGCTTGATAAAATAAAAGAATAGGCCCAATAAGGTTTTCTAAAGGAACCAACCCCGCGCCCCTCACATAACCATCCTCATATGTATAATGTATGAGGCCCCAACCCCCCAAATCCCAGACTCTCGCTCATCCAGACGAGGCTTAACCTAAGTGCCTCCATCATCTTTGCACTCATGCCAAGCTAAGATCTCGAAATGCACTAATTGTACAAGTTCTAACGGAGAATATTAACCGTCTCACCAACCAAACTTTCTCAATTTTCAAGTGTAAACGAACATGTTATGCAAGTTACTACACCGAAAGTATGCTAACCTTGGTTAGAAAGCTACATAATCTCCTTTTTTTATAACAACTAGGCACATGTTATTTAGGGAATTGTGACCATGAAAAGGGACCAAAAACTTCACCCCGCCATCTTACCACTTTCCGGTTTCATTAAAAAATATTTTTTTTTCCTGATTTTTTAATTTTTTCTTTGATTTTAATTTTTTATTTTTTTTTATTTTTTTTTTTCAAAATTTTTTAAAACAAACGAAAATTCCCTCATCCCCACACTTGGGATACATTGTCCCCAATATACAGTTTTGAGAAAAATAAAACAAATTACTTAAACTAAAACACAACCTTCTTTTCAACACCAATCATAATACTTAATCATAAGTATTTTGACCACCACCCATCCACCCAAATAAAATAAAAACACAAAAGATAACTTATACAATACTATACAAAATGATGTTCACCTGGTAACACGAGATTCCATCAGAAGAAGGGCGGTCGGGCCGGCCCGAAAATGGACGTCATCACATCGTTGAACTCACCGAATCCAAACGTGCCTTGATCATCACCACCTTGCTCGCCTTGTTGTTGTTGCGGGGCACTTTGACTTGAGCCTTGATTGGGATCCACCCACATGGAATGATGCAATGGTGGTGTAGGGTATGACACACTACCATCATACGGTGGCAAAGTGGTCTAATCCACATATGGCGGGTCGGCCACAACCGGCTGTCCCGCATGCCACGCGTCATGCATCCGTCGCTGACGATCATCAAGGTATCGGTTGTTCATGTCATTCTCAAAGGCATATGCATGGGTGCGATTCCACTGCTCTTGTCGATCATAGTTCTGCTTTAGTGCCCTTT